>NC_058120.1:23368420-23674878 GCF_914725855.1 Thunnus albacares
AGCATGTACTCCCATTCATCACTAATGTAGTCAGTTTGCTATTTATGCACCCACAGTGGTAGACGAGTTGGTTTTGAGCCGCAGTTCCCAACCTTTTTTTTTTTTTTGGCTTGTGCCCCCTTAAAATTAAGCTATATCTTATTACAGCCGTTTCTCACAAGTTGCAAATGTCACAGACTGGCAGCTAGTTCAAAGAAAGGATCATTTTTCTTCATTTCCACACACTGAGAAGTTTGTTATATTTGACAACTTTTTAGTGGCCAAAGATGCAAAAATAATCTAAATTTGTTATTATAAGAAAGTCAGAAAAAAACACATTTTGTGTAAAGACATTTTTCTGCTTTCCAACAATGTTTCTCATCTCTTAATGCCTTAAGATTTACCTTACAATCCTTTAACTCTGCAGGATCGTGATCCCGTAGGTCAGGGGACTTATTTTAGAAGGTCAAATTTGCTCTCCTTGAATCTCTTTTCCAACATTTAAAGTCATGAGATCCAATTTCTAAGCGGCTCTCTGCACATTACCTTTTAAGAACTTATTACTATCCAATTGCTTGCAAGAGATGCAGTGGGTGGATGTTGTCTATCTTCTGCTGCAGCTGTTTGCATTTTTTTTTAGCCCCTTTTGCTCAATTTCTGAAGTGACTGCGGTTAAAAGACGTGTATGTTCCCGACATCTGCCACCTCCTGCTGTTTATCAGCTTTCAGAGTGAAACTAGCTGAACGAGGTGACACGAGGGGAAGGAGAGGGAGGCCAGAGATTCAGTGTAAATCATTAAAGAATTATGGTTGAACTCCAGGAGAATGCATTAATCCATCATATCACAAGGGCAGATGTTTGATGCTCGGCACAACGGCCTGTGTGCCGTCACCCAGCCAGAGCAGAGAGGCCTTCAACTCCTCACAGTGAGGAAATTTCAGCTTTTTGATTGATTCTGTTGAATTTCACCATCGGAAGAGATCCCAGCTGTCAGATAAACTCCAAATGTATCCCCAGCTGTCCTAAATACATCTTAACGTAATTACCCCAGTGTGTTGAGCCGGGACAAGCTGTTGAAAATGGCCTACTTAAAGTCCATTTGGGGAGTTTTTCTGTCATTTTGGATAAATCAGCCGTGACCTTCTAATGAGTGGAAAATGTACACATACAGTATAGTATTCTCCCTCTAAAGAGAGTTTTAGCTCATGCACAAATACGGACTGTTTCTCTTTGTAGGGGAGAAAGCCTGTCAGGGAATCAGCCCACAACCTTGTTTGGGTAAACTGCACCATGACAGTGCCAAAGATGAGGTCATTTGTTGCCAAATCTGTGCCAGAGCCGAGCCTGCAGAACAGACATGCCTCTGTGGGGGCCAATTGTAACGTGTCCTTACACCCCTGAAGGCTGGTGTGTGTAGTGATGTAATGGGTTGTTGATTGATGCGGCCGTAGGGCAGAAACTACACAGACTGTGACTTCCTGTCTGAGTCTGTAACAAACATGGCTTTGTCTTTAAGTTAATGGCCAATGTTCCATCAGTGTCACTAATGGTACCAGTATGGGGGAACAATAGAACAGATCAGACCTCAGGTTTGCCTTTATGCATTTGTGGGCTTGTTTTTACAAAGTCAGACAGTACAAGAAGTATTTTTATGATGTGTCACAGAACTGTCCATCTTTTAGCTGATTTTTAAAATCCATCGTTTCAGCAGTGCACCCAAATTTTACCTATCTATGCAGATATATTATAAAAAGTCTGTGGACATCCGAGCATAACGCTTTCCAAAAACATTAATCTCCTCTCTTCTGTGAAGGCTTTCCATATGATTTTAGAACCAGGCTGCAGGGATTTGCTCCTATTCAGCCACAAAAGCATCAGTGAGGTCGGCCACTGATGTTGAGTGATAAGGTCTGGCTCGCAGTTATGCTCCAGTCCCAAAGGTGTTGGATGGGGTTTAGGTTAAGGCTCTGTGCAGGTTGAGCAGTTCTTCCATGTCAAACTGGAAAAAACATTTCTTAATGGACCTGGCTTTGTGCACAAGGACATTAACATGTTCAAACAAGAAAGGGTCTCTCCCAAATTTGTCTAAAATAATGATGTAATGGTGTCCTGGTGGCTGAATGACTAAGATACATACCATTTAACTGCAACTCCCCTGGTTCAACTCCCGCCGGGGGGTCTTTGTTGCATGTTGTACCACTCTTTATCCTCTTGTTTTCGTTCCATTTGAACTATCAACTGTCCAGTAAAGGGAAAACGCTCCCAAAAATCCTTAAAATATAATTCTAGGTTGCAATATTAAGGCCAAATCATGAAAAACAGACCCAGACTAAAAGAGCATAAATTAACTATAAAGTGTAGTTTTGGCTTTATCTGCTGCGATTTTGAGATTTTTGCTGCTACTCCAATACGGTGGAGGTGAATGGAATTTTGGTTGTAATTGTGTTGAAGAATGACATTAAAAAACTCCATTTCTCTCCAGAGATAATCCACAGATCTCACAGTGAACAGTTTTTTACTGAAACTACATTCTCATGCAGAAATGGTCCCAATGAAAACTGTTAGCCACACTAGCGGACCATGCTAACACGCTAAACGAGGTAAACATCATGCCCGCTAAACATCAGCATATTGTCATTGTAACTGTGAGCATATTTGCATGCTGACATTAGCATTTAGCCCAAAGCACCGCTGTTAAGCATGGCTGCAAACCCTTACTCTTGTTCAAGTATCTGACGAACACAAACAAAATTTTAATTCACCCCCATAGTTTTAGGTTGAAAGCACAAATTCTAGGTGTGTGCTTTCAACACACACTGGGCACATGAAGCCAAAAACTACCTGCATGAACAGACACCAGTAGTGGCGAATAAGCAAATATGCTTTTGTAATTTGATTGAATTGACCCTTTAAACTAGGGATGCATTGCTCAAGCACAGTTTTACACACTGTCAAGAACCAGCAGCCCGTGTCTCACAAATCAAAAGATACGTCAGATACTGTCTTGTGTTTTTCATTTGTGACTGTAATTCTCATTTCCGCTCGTAACTCAAGTTTTGGGGATTTTCATAATTTTACTTGAGTTGAAGGATTACATGTTCCTATGTGGCTTGAGAACATTTTCCAACCTTGTGGGCTTTTAAAAACCATCAGATCAACTCAGAAATGCACAAATGTTGATCTGAAAACAAAGATGTTTGTGGCATTTTTCACATCTACAGTACCAGTCAAAAGTTTGGACGCACTTTTGACTGATACTGTACACTATTACTAATGATAACTTTCAGTGCTCAGTGTATTTTCTCTGTGGTTTGAGAGTAGATGATGAGCACAACTGACATATTAATCTTCTATGTAACCAACAGGGCCTTGTTTTGTGACATTTAATGCTACTGAGGATTATTTTAAGTCAGTCTGTGTACAAATTTGTTGTCAAAATGCTTTAACTGTGAAAGTTTTCTCTGTTTTTCTGCTTGTGACCTGCATTCAGGCATTTCAAACAAATCCCATCTGTCATGTCTTCTCTGAAGCTGATCAGGATTGTCAGCGGCAACCCTAAAACTTGTGAGCAGCTCATGAAACAGTCTATATAAGGAGCTGATCTGAAACACTCCTGCAATTTTTTTGTGTGTACGTTGGAGCTCTGCAGTAAGGCTACACATGGGGTGCAGATGACGGTCATTCAGAGAGGTTTTGACTGATAACTGCAAGCAGGTGCCGGAGTTGTGTAGCTCTTGGCGGGTGTCCGAGCACTCCGGGCCTCCTCCACCCCTGTGGAGGGCCAGTGGTCCAAATTGGCACAAAGGGCAGCAGTCCCACTGACAGACGTTATCGCTTATCACAGCTGCCTGTCCAAACAGAAAGGCAGGCTCCCACCCTCTTCCCCCACTGGTTTTTCTACAGATTGGTGACTTCATAGTCTGAGAACCATAAACAGAGGTTGGAATTTTTGATTTGTCATATCCTCATAAGGAAATGTGGCTATTAAGATGTAATGTGTGAGCTGCTCCAGGGGCGTCGGTGGAATTTAGATTGTAATCTGAGCAATCTATAATTCTGTGCAAAAACAATTGTAAGTTGATACTGTATTGAAATGTTGACTGTTATGTTAAGAGTTTTTAAAACACAGGCAGGGTGGTGAAAACCTGAGTGTTAGAGAAACAGACTTTTGAATAGTCGCTTGTTGTTGTTTTTTTTTTTAAAGAATAGGTTCACAGTTTTTCACGTCTGCCTTTAAACAATAGTCAGGTGCAGCTGTAGAGTTACTATGAGTAGACTGTGCAGCTTTTTTGTAGTTTTTATGTACTAACTGCCAAACTTTAACATAATAGGCATGTATATACATACATACATACATATATATACACATATATATATGTATATATATATACATATATATATAACATTTTTTCAGCAATTTAGGCTGTGTTGCTTTCCCTTTATGTTACGCTGTATTTTATTTACATTTTACCACTATTGTTTTCATTATTATGGCTTCTATTCTCTTTTTCTTTACCTTGTATCAAGAGCCGAGGAATGACATAACTGACATATTGCAATTTTACATGTTTTATTGTTTTATTGTCTGTATTTGTGCCACTCTGTAAACAGTATTTTTTTTTTTTTAAATGATCAGGTTTTATAATTAGTTATTAGTCAGAAAGCATCCTGTCACCAGAGGGTCTCAGTTTTAATGTCAGCAGTGCTGTTCTGTTGCTAACTTTGACCTCTGACCTCCCTGTTAATTAAATTCTTCACTCAGGAATCAGCAGAGAAAAGACAATATCATGTCCTCTTCTCTGTTTCAGACATCGATGAATGTGAGACAAACTCTCATCACTGTAACCCCACTCAAGTCTGCATCAATACATCAGGTGGCTACACCTGCTCCTGCACTGAAGGATACTGGCTCATTGGCGGACAATGTCAGGGTGAGTGAGCTGTCATCATCACTGTCAAATAAATTTTGAGAGTCTGTATGTTGTAGCCAATGAACATCTGCAGGCAGGCATGTTTCCAGTACAGTTTTCATGTCTCCCAAGGCACTTCTTTCAGTTTGGGAGGAAGGTTGTGAAGATTACATTGCAGAGATGTGATATTTGAACATTTTCTCAGCTGTTATTTCTTGTCAGTTAAAATATATTAGTTACTAACACAGACTTTTTAAAAAAAGATACCATGGTGGTTCATCTGTTGAAGCTCCAACATCCAAAAGTCAAGAGTAGGCAACCAAAACCAACCAAAAAACTGACAATGTGAAGATTAGTTTCTTGAATTAAAAAGAAAGTCATCATCCATCAGCTGACTTTCAAATGATGTAGAAGTTTTCCTTCATTATCTTAAAGTACCAGGTAACTGTAATATAACTTTAACAAACAGGAAAATGGCTCAAACATTCACTGAGAAACCAGCGGCAGCCTCAACGTTAGAAAATAAATTTAAAAACAGTCAACACTGAAGTAAACTGCTAATGATTTGTAATTAATGGCGTGAAAATACCAATGTGGTCCATTAAAATCTGATGTAATTACTGCAAGCAAATGAGGCTGTGAGCATGTGTTTCCTTTCACTAATCAAAGAGGGTAATAAACATGTTGTTGTTGTGAGGGATTTTTCCATTATGTGCTATTATGAACCTATTATGAAGCATTAACGCCTCTCTAGAAGAACTGCGCCCTCCTCCTGTTTAGTGCAGTAAAGCAGCTCAGCAGATTTCTTACCACATCGATGAATTGTCAAGATAATGAAATGAGAGTGAAAATTTTGAAAGCACAGTCGAGTTTTGATTAGCATAATTGAAAGCAGACCTTCAGTATATCAATGTTATGGTTCATAACCAGTTTGTTTCTCTCTTTTGACCAGATATTGATGAATGTCGCTATGGTTACTGCCAACAGCTGTGTGCCAACGTGCCTGGCTCTTACTCCTGCTCCTGCAACCCCGGGTTCCTCCTCAACCCAGACAGCAGGACCTGTCAAGGTACACACACACACATGCGCACGCACACACACACACACACACACACACACACACACACACACACACACACACACACACACACACACACACACACACACACACACACACACACACAGAGTTGTGTTTCCATCACCTCAGAGGACATTACATTGACATACATTCATTTCCTGGAGACTTATCCTAACCTTAACCATAACCACCCTTACCCTAACCTTAACGTAACCCTAAACTAACCTTAACTTCAAACTAAGTCTTAAGGGGGTTAAGGGGACTTACTTTTTGTCCCCATAAGAGAGGTGAGTCCCCACAAACATTTAAACACATTTACGTCCCCACAACGTGAGGAATACCTGGACCACACACACACACACACACACACACACACACACACACACACACACACACACAGGCAGAATAAATGACATGTGCAAAGAAACATATAGACACAGATACAAGTGTAAATAAGTCAATATACAGTCATAATCACTCACAAACAAACACACACACACACACACACACAAACACACACACACACACACACACACACAGACAAGCAAGTTGTTTATTCACTCTCTTTGCTTTTACACTGACAACTTAATCTCATGCTGTGTACCAGTGTTGTATATATATACTATAACTCCTGTCCATTGTTTTTCCTCCAGACGTGGACGAGTGTGAAGATGAGCCGTGCAGACACGGCTGCTTCAACACCTACGGCTCCTTTATGTGCAACTGTGACGAGGGATTTGAGTTGGCGTCTGACGGTGCTAATTGCATTGGTAAGCAGAGCTGACTGCGTTTTGTCTAATCTGTAACATGTAAAGATTTAAAGAGTGAGACAGAGGTGTTTCAGCACTTTGAGATGTGAAATGCAGTCTGTTTTTAGAGACATTTCCACATATCACATGTTAAAGTGTGACGTCTCATAGAGTAAAACAGACATATTCTGCTTAAATTCATATTTTAGCCACTTAGACCTGTTGCAACTTATAATAACTTGTCATAATGTTACGCTCCTTCTAGGGGTGACCGAGACATAACATGAAAAAGACCTGAGCAGCCACAGGCAGATTTCTGAGATTTAACAACTGAGGTGTTTATTTGCAATGTGTTTTGAAATAGATATAGCTGAGAATTCAGGAAGTCAGAGCAAACAAATTAAATTTAACTAAGAAATGAATGTATTATGTGGTATTATGTGTATGAGGAGGACAGAAGAAGTTTCTATGATCTGAGTGGAACCTGATTCAGCTTAATATTGTTGGAAGATGCATGGAGAACAACTTTTTACTGAGGTAATGAATGTAACACATAAAATCAAAGAAACCAAATTACAATAAATTACAAGCAAAAACAAGTTCAACAGAAACTGCAGCCCACCCCGACCAACATGGCACAGAGCTTTCACCTGTAAGCAGTGAACAAGCACACAAACTTACAAAGAGGCCAGTTACGCAGCGCCGACTTTATTCCTTAAGCTGATGTTTCGGCAACAGAGCTTCAACCTCTGAAGAAGGCACACTGCTGCCGCTGTCAGCTTAAGGAATAAAGTCAGTGCTGCATAACTGTCAAAAGTGCTCCGGCCTCTTTGCAAGTCTGTGTGCCTACAGTTATATGCATACAGTCTCGCTTGCACGCACCTGTCAGATAACAAATACAATTATTCAAACTGATGCATTCATATCACAACAAAATATAACCACAAATGTAACATAAAACATGACATAACGTCTCTTTAAAGGTGAAAAATGTACAGTTATAGTTTTCTTTAATTATGTAATACATTATTACATTAATATTGTCTATCCATTCATCTATTTTCTATCTATCACAGGGCTAACATATACAGTATAGATAAACAAACATATCCACACTTTAGTCTGTTTAAAGTCACCAGTTCTCCTACACTGGCAACAGACGAACCCGTTAACTCCGCACAGAAAGACCTGGTTTGGTTTGAACCCAAAATTCTCTTCTTGAAAGGTCACGCTGCTGACGTCTTTTGTTTGATGGTGAACATTAATCTTATTTTTTATAATTTCCTGTAGACTTGGATGAGTGCAGCTTCTCTGAGTTTCTGTGTCAGCACAAATGTGTAAACACTCCCGGCTCTTTCTCCTGTATCTGTCCACCTGGATATTATGTGTATGAGGACGGCAGGAGCTGTGAAGGTAAAGTTCTCGACAGAAGACAATCCACTCTGTCGCCATATTACAGAGACTGAACTGAATGAAACTGAATAAATACTGATTTTTAAATGTTTATGTGGCTGCAGTGCCACAAAGTGAAAACAGTTGTTAAAGCTGTTAATGATTATGATTTAATCCTGTTTTACTATGATCCATTTTGCTGCAAGTATTTTTGTCTGTTGGCTAAAAAGATTTGTGTTTCTTTTTTCGGTGGTTCATCTTCACCTGCAGTGCTAGATTAAAATTTTTCTGAATTTACGCAAATGTGTATTTTACGTGTATTGATCAGTTTTAACATCAGCTAATGTATAAAACCTTAGTTAGTATTGTTCTTGGCCCTATTTGTACCATTTTCAGGCACTGTGTTTCTCTCAATCTTCATTTTCCTTAACCATTTTGTTGATGCTTTGTTAATGTTGTTTTTGTGATGATGATGATGATGATGATGATGATGATGATGATGATGATGTTTTAACTGACTCTGATTGTTGTGTGTTTGATTTTGAAGATATCAATGAATGTGACACTGGTAGCAACAACTGTACAACAGCACAAGTATGTTTCAATTTCCAGGGAGACTATAAATGTCTGGATCATTTACAGTGTGACCTGCCTTACATCGAAGTTAGTGACAAGTGAGTATTTCTGCTCTAATTTACCCATAAAAAAACTTTTAGAGCCTCTGTTTGCCTTTGGATGCATCTTCATCTGTGTTCCATTACATTTATGTTCATCAGTCACTCTGCTGTGCTTAAAAATGTAATTATTTAACACCTGAACTGCCTCTGTGTCTCCCTCCTCTACAGTCAGTGCATGTGTTCAGCTGAAAACCCTGCCTGCAGGGACAAGCCCTTCACCGTTCTGTACCGACACATGGACTTGTCCTCGGGTCGCAGTGTGCCTGCAGACATCTTCCAGATGCAGGCCACCACGCGTTACCCCGGCGCCTTCTACATCTTCCAGATAAAGACGGGCAACGAGGGACGAGAGTTTCACATGAGAGTGAGTACTTCAGAGACGAATGAGGGGTTGCAATAACTTCATGCTGAAATGTTACAACTAAAAGTTGAGACCTTAAAGACATCAAATGAGACATTCTCATATACTGGTATACATACGTTTTCAAATGCTTTTTGATACATCTTTCCAGAAAAATCTACCTGCATAGAGAAAGTGTTGGATGTTAGGTGTCTGACAGCAGCAAATACAGTATATTTGCAATAAAGAAAGCAAGAATTTGGTGATTAACAGAAGGTGCTCTACAGACATAGGGAACAGTGCCACCTACAGAAACGCAACAAATAGGGAGAGAGAATCCAAATCCAAGGAAATTGCAGAAGTATTTGATTGTTAAGTAGTATGTGGAAAAATCAGAGCAGAAATACAACAGCTGGGTCTGCTTAGTTACCAAATATGTTGCCCAAATCATAAAATAGTCTTGGATTAGGCATATGTGTCTTATGTGATCATTGTGCTTATTAATGAGGTTAACAGTGGGCATGATAACATCAGAATCACTCCACAATTATGATTTAATTGCATCACACTCTTGATCTGTCCTGTCTGCATCTACATCGTCAACATAACCTTACAAAGTTGTAAATGCAGAAAAAAACATGGGGGAAAATGGTTTTAAATTTGTATTTTTTGCTCTAATCTGTCACCAAAGAGTTGAATTTATTTATTTGAACCTCACAAGAGTCAGTATCCATTTATCTTAATGTCACTGAGCAAAGTATTGAGTATCTGTCTTCACACTGTATGAAGTTACAGTGCTACCAAATACCCAATATTTGGTTTAGTTAAGTAGTTTAAGTTTAGTTAGTTTAGTTTAGTTAGTTTTGATAATTAAACAATCGGTTAAGCTTTTTTTTTTTTTTTTGCTAAAATGACCAAAATTATTTGATTTCAAATCTTCAAATTTGATTATTTTCTGTTTTAATGCTCCTGTTTAATGCTCATCTTTGAGTTTTGGAATATGGTTGGACAAAACAAGACATTTTGAACCTTGATTGTAAAAGTGGAGAAAAGATGTAAAACATAAATCACCTGTCTCTTCAGTGCAGCGTGCAACCAGTAGATGGAGCAATAAGTGTGTGCAATATGTATGAACAGGCTGATTTTGTTCCTCAAATCAAATTTGTTAAATACAGACCCAGCAATAAATGTTCAAAAGGTTTTTAAAGTGTAAAGATTCTCTGTGGTGTGATAAAATGTATCAAGGAGATTTTACGACATCTTCTCGAGTTACCTTCTGTTATCTTTGTTTAAACAAGCCCTGATCTGACCTCATGCACTGTGGAAAACACATTAACTTTCCTTGACTTTGTGCCTGTGTTTACTGGTTGGAAATGATATGACAAGGCCTTGAGTTTTGGATTTCCTCCACCCTGTGCAGCTGTCAGATTCCCCCGTTTCCTGTGCATCATTCCTCACATTCCTCTCTCTTCTTCTTTATCTTGCAGCAAACCAGCAACGTGAGCGCCACGCTTGTCTTGTCGCGGCCCATCAAGGGACCCAGAGAGATCGTGCTGGACTTGGAGATGGTCACAGTCAACAATGTCATCAACTTCCGAGGCAGCTCCATCATACGTCTGACGATATTTGTATCAGAGCATCCGTTCTGAGCGTCCCAAATGAACTTCAAACCCCTTTCCCCCCCCTCCCCTCCCAACCCAACCAAAAAAAAATCAACCATGATGCAGCTGCACTCACCTGCAGCTGATGTAATAGTTTGTTTGAGACAACTCATCACCCTTTTTTTTATTAAATCAATATGTCATCCTCAATAAAGATACGTCTGATAAAGACTCAGCAATAAGCTGATGTGAAAGCATCCCGGTGCTCGAATCCCCACCCTGGTTTAATGGACACTGAGCTTTTATGGCTGCGATATGGACTTTCGACATAGAGGGATATTTATGGTGTACAATTTCTGTCATCCTCTAATTAGAAAATGACCTGAAAATGATGTAAAATACCCTCACTGAAAAACCCAGCGTATCCTAAATACATTCGTCCGTGAATCTTCATCCCTTCAGATAAGCTGTGAAGGTGACTTTTATGTGCCTGATGTTAAGAACTGCATGTCATTGCATCGTGAGTGTTATCTGAGCATTGTAGTGTCTTTTTTATGAGACAGGAAGAGAGAGAAGAACATACTGTAAGTGTAATTGCGCATTTGAGGTGGCAATATTTGACATGATGTAATGACCATCATTTATTAACTGAATTATTGATCAGAGTTTTATTACACCAATAAATGTCTTCACCACACAACTGTCCCTGGCATGAGCAGGCTCCTGAACTCAGTGATGCTTTGATTCCTGTTTTGATTTTGTTTTTGTCTCAATGAGAAGCTGTAAGTGAGCCTGGTCAGTAAATAAAGATATACTGGACATGTACGGTGGCCGAGAGTGTTGATGTGTTGAGATAACAATGTTAGGAAGAGGAAAGTAGTGAGCACACCCTGGTGATTAGAGGGGTAAAAAGGAAAAATAAAAATCAAATCAGAAAGTGGTGCACTCATGACTGTTCGGGGAAGGAAGCTCAAACACGCTGTCAGTCCGGGAATGAGAGAGTCAGGGAGTGAGATAGGGAAGGAGAGAGAAAGGGAGGGGGAGAGTGAGAGCGAGAGAGAGAGACCTGTAACTGAAGTGCACTATAAACCTGAGCTCACTGGTATTTCTCTCCACTCGGCTGTGAGTGTGAACTGCGCTGCTGGATGTGAAAAAGTTTCTCCTGTTTCAATGAAAACACCTCATAGGTAAGATCTGCTTTTTCTAGTTTTGTAAATTACTTGATTAACTGCCTTATTTAATGTATTGTAGCACAGTTACACCAACGCAAATTCCTTTATACACCCACAGCACAAAGCAATACAACTGTTGCAAGGTCATAAATGGTTTATACCCTTTTCACTTTTTATATGGAGCTGATTTATTATCAATCCTTCAAATGGCCCCCAAACAAAGTGTTATCATTATTTAGCAAACCTATTTTAAAAAAAGGGTTTATTATAATGCATATTGAGCTCTTACATACCAAAACATCACAAATGACATAGAGATTTGTGAACTTGAGAGCACTTGGGCTGCAGCTAACGATTATTTTCATTATCATTGATCTACTGATTATTTTCTCGATTAATTGATTATTCATCTGGTTGTCAAATTGTGAGAAATGTACATCCTGAGTTCCCAGACCTCATGTTTACACTTCAAAATTTCTTATTTTGTTTGGCCGAAAGCTAAAGATAAAAGGTTTGTTATCTTAGATGAGAATGAAAACCAGCAAAGAATTCAAATTTGGGAAGTTTGAACCAGTGAGGTTTTGTCATTTTAGCTCAGAAATATTGCTTAAACAATTATTTGACTATCAAAATTGTTGACAATTAATTTTCTGTCAATTGACTAACTGATTAATTGACTAATTATTATGGCTGTAGATCAGAATAATGAACAATTTAGCACTGTTTAGCACTCTATCCATGCTAAAAGTGATTATTATTCAATTCATAGCCTATCTTTGGGAGGCATGTACTAAACAAAATTTAGGATTATAGCTGCACATTTATGGAGTACTATACCAAATATTTACCAATGGGGGAGCACTATAAAACAATTTGAGATTATATCAAATACCAAATTTGGGGGATTTAGGTGAATTCTAAAGATTTTGGGAACATGACACACCAAACAAGCTTTGAGAGCACTGTAACAACTTTGTGGTAATTGGGAGCATTATTGAGATTATATCAGCACATTTTTGGGGTTCTTTACCAAATTTGGTGGAATTGGGTGCAATAAATTTTAGATTTTAGGATTATGACAACACATTTTTGGAGCATTTTATCAAATTTGGGGGACTTGGGGACACTGTTGCACAATTTGGGATTATATCCAGTCACATATATTTGGTTTTGGGGTGGAACTAGAAAAAATGTTTGGGTTATAACAACACATTTATGGAGCACTAAGTTTAGCGATAGGAGTGCACTATAGCAAAAATTGGGATTATATGAAATTCCAAATTTTGGGGAGGGCTATGGGATTATGACAAATAATGAAATCTATGGGTTAATTTGCAGTATTTGTAAGGGCAACATAACAGTTTTGGGGATTTTGGAGTGTCAGCAATTCCTGATAAGGTCCCTAGGAATACTTGCTCCGGCCCTGGTGGTATCACTGTTTACTGTGTAAACTGTAATTTTCACTTACTGTTACAACACTGAAATATTTCCAGTTGCAGCCATGGAGTGCCTGAAAAACTGCTGCAAGAACTTCATTAAGAAGAAGGAAAAGGAACAGGAGACGCAAGGTAAACTGGCATCCTGCACGGCTGCACATCAAACAGCTTCGACAGACTGTTTTGTTTCTGACTGTGTGATTTTCTTTGATTTCAAGTGATCTCACTGAAGATGCCTCCTAACAAAGCAGCAGAGCCAGGACGGGATCCGTATGAAGGGAGAAGGGCAGTCACAGAGGATTACCTCCTATCCAAGCTGCCCCCGGATGGCAGAGAGGTGCCGTTTGTTCTCCCAACCTTCAAGGCGTCCTACATCCAGCCCAGAGGCTCCCGCTACCCCAATTTACAGTCCGGGCTGCAGAGTACGTACCCACTGAAAAAATAACATCTGCCATTAAGGATGATTCAGATTCTTTTTGGCCTTAATGGATTCATTTAATTTACACAATCTATGTGAATGAACAATGTAGAAACCTGACGGTAGTGTTGACTTAAAGGTTGGGTTGGTAAACAATGCCATTCCCATCACTGTAGTATCACTGTCCACAAAGAACACACATCATGTACAGTAATTCATTTCACCTTCCTGAAACAGTGTTGAACTTTTGGTTTCTGTATTCCCCTGGAAATCCTAGAATGGTCCAATGTTTTCTTAAGTTTCAAAGACAACTCTCTGTCTGCTTTTATAGAAAACAACAGTCAGCAGTCAGGTGCCTGGATGAACACTGAATGAGGTTTTTCCTCGCTGTAATCATTCCTCCTGTTCATTCTGGCTTTTAAAAGATCCCTCTTTGTGTTTCCTTGGACAGTGTTTCCCTGTTGAAAGAGGGACTTTGGCACTAAAAATACTGTAATGTTGAAAGATATCTACTTGATTTGACTCTTTTGGACGGCTGAAGCTTCATATTAGTGTCAGATGCTCAATTGCAGAAGGACCAGGATCACGGTCTTTCTCACAAGCAGGTTCTCTTGTAGCATAATTTTATTGAAGTATAACGACAGACAAACGTGTTTATTTCTTTTGAGACGTTTTAACTTATTTATATTTTTTTGATGACAAAGATATAGATTCATGTAGCAGGTTCCACGTCTACTATACAGTGTGTGAATTATCGCCTTTCAGTATAACATTTAATTACAGTAGGTCAGTCAGCGAGTATCCCACCACCCTGCACCCTGGAGCACAAGGACTAAATTAAATCAGGGTAGAAAAACACACATAATCTCACCCCTCCATAGGGTGCGTTTAAGGATAAATTGAGTGACTGATACATTTAACTGCACCACAAACGTCACAAAGGCCTGCAGCTAAGACTTACAATGCCAACTGCTATAATGCCTCATGCATTTAAGTTTCATTAAAATCAGCTCAGAGATTACTGAGGTGTGACCTGAAACTTGATTGCACAGGAGAGCAGAACCAGGATGTCCTGTTTCTATATGAATAGCTGTGGTCTTTTAAGTTTTATCGACTGAAGAGAATAATTTGGTCACAATGGAAGCACGCTGACCGCAGAGCCTGCTGTCTGTCTGCAGGTTCGGCCAGGTGCACGTATGCTGAGAGAAAGGCGGAGCTGGTGGGCTCCAGTCAGGCCGTCCACAGCTCAGAGGCCGGCTTCCATCAGGGTCAGATGGCTGAGTATCTTTCCCCCGGGTCGACCCGCCGTGATACACTGAAGAACAGGAACTCCAGTCCCCAAAATCCAAGTCCAGGTACCACAGACCATCAGTACACAGTATCGAAAAACACTATGTGAACCTTTTTTTTAAAAAATACAAAAAGGTGAACAACAGAAATATATTTTTGGCTGGAAATATATTCATGGTTGAGTGGTTGAGGGATACTGGAGGTGAAGGATATTTAGTTATAAACTGAGCAACTAATGTATTATAATTAGTGTGTCTTTTAAAAACAAAGTAGTGGCAAATGTTTAACAGAAGCTCACAGAAGTACAGTACATTTGTGAATGTATACCAATCAGAAATGAATGATCTGCACATTTTTTCTCTTTCTTTCTTTCTTACTTACTTCTTGACCAACTATTACAAACGCATTAGCTTACAGCTAAATACAGTTTGCATATTCATCATTATGTAATGTTTATATAAGAGTTATTTCAGATTTACTGTAGAAAAGAGTTGTAAATACTTTGTATGGTCCCAGTATTCATATCTTTCTATAGTCTGACACAAAATAACAAAATAACGACTAATTGAATGATGACCAATTAAATCACTTTGATGTGGACTGTTTTTTTGCTTCCAGGTTGGACTCCGAAGCCTGGCCAGCAGCGACTTAGCAGCTCCATGTTTGATCTGTCCACCTCACACAGTCACATGCAGGTGAGACTGTTCTCTATCTAATCTGTATTCACACAGCGTTTCTCACCCTGTGTCAACCAAGACTAAATATAGTTTTACAGTTTCCACCGTCCTCTGCAGCAAAGTGGAACATTGCAAATGAGTCTCACGAGCTGATATTTTGATGTAAGAGGAAAAGTGAGGCGACAGAGAGTTGAAACAGAGGCAGGCGTGCTGTTGGATGGGTGGAGAAAATAATCAATAACAGTTTTGAGATAAACTATATTTAAAAGTTTTGAAATTGAAAAGATACTTGCCATTCAAATTAAAATTCAAACTTTTTTGAAACAAAATGTAAAATGTTAAAGTATCTAATTGTAAAAATCAGAAATTCCTTCTCATTAGTGACATTGGTGGCCATTAACAGTCAACATCCTACATGCTTGCGTGCGTGCTCTCGGCATGAGACTACACTTCTCATAATAACATAAAATATATCTAACGTTGTGTTTTGCACTGTTTTGCAAAGTATCTCTCTCTCCCTGTCAGTCAGCCTTTGTTCCCAGTCTTCATGCTAAGCTAAGCTAACTGGCTTCTTTAGCTTCATACTTACTGTACAGACATGAGAGTGGTATTGTTCTTCTCTCGGCAAGAGAGAAGAACAATACCACTTTATTTAAAGATAAACAAAGAAGTTAAGCATGCAGTGTGAAACTTTTACAAATAAATTAACGTCTGTTACATTCAAGCCCTTGCCAAACAAGTTAGCACAATGCCGATTAAGCTTATCACCGCCAGATAAATCTCTCTGTATTTCACTGTATACAGAGTTTTTAAATATGGTGTCAGTGGCGACATTCCCGCGCTGGCCAGATGAACGCATACTGCGCATGCTCTCTGGGCAGAGGTATCGCAAGCTGCAACAACAGTGATTTAGTAGGCTACGGCATAGCCTATGATTTAACCACGTCAACAGTGTTTTTCTTATAACTCTCATTGCCAGAAGGGGGAGACAAAAATCCTGCACTTCAGCTTTAAATAAACTAAGTTTTAATTGAATTAATTTCATCAACTGATTTGTGAAGAAGAGGAAAAAAAGCCTTTTTATCTGATCTGAGGTTGAGGGATAAGGGTAATTTTTTGTTTGTCTTTTTGACTCTGTTTTAATAATTTAACTATGTAAATTATTGAAGCTTTCAGTGGTCAATAAATGTTTTCAGTCAAACAACTTATCCTTAAGACCGTTAATGCTTTATATCCTAGCTCCAAACTCCATAAAACTTCTTTAAATATTTACCTAACAAAGAATTATGGAGTTAAGCTTGTGGTTCCATGTAAAATGGATTTTAAAAGTATTATGTAAATAATGGTAATTTGAAATTGATCTTAATGTCACTGGAGATTAATTTCAGGTTCAGCACGTACTCCTCCAGTTAGCAGCTGTCCCTGAATGCACTTCTCTTTTCCACATGTGATTCAGCTCCAGGATTTTGGATTAGGGACGTACCTGCTGATTGTCTTGGATAGAGTGCTATTTAATCAGTTATACAATAAGGAAAACAATGAATATGTTGAGTATGTTGGGGCGTATTTCTTTGTTCTATAAAGGATGAGGTGTGGTATGACTGTCACCTGCTCCCTGTTAATATGAACGTATGAGGCCATGTTACAATCGATCCAATGTCTCGCCCAAAACCTCGATAAACATTACAGTTTCTTAGTCAGGGCTCACTCTGTGATTAATGTCAGAGCGTCAGAGTTTTTCTTATCTCTGTTTTTGCATGTTGTGGAACAACACGTATACATTTCTATTCACCTTGGACTTCTGCGGATGTTCTTCTTACCCAGAGCAACATACTATGGGTGTGCAATTACAGCTCAATTACCTCAAATGTTTAGTTTGGCAACATTATGAGCAAACAGTAGTAAATAATGAAAGGATGGCAGGTAATAAATACACTGAATAGATCTAAACAAATAAACCCGGAGTGAAGATGTGAAACAAAAAGTTTTCAAACTTACAGTAGAGTTGAAGAAGAAACAAGAAAAGAGGATGTTTTTGTTTTGGCAGTGTTGGTTAGTTGGTCCACCACTTTGACTCAGACTGAAGTATCTCAACAAGTATTGGATGGATTGCCTTGAAAGTTGGTGCAGACATTCATGGTTCCCAAAGGATCTCACTCAATCTCAAGTATCTCGACAACTATCCAATGGATTGCCTTGAAATTTACAACAGATGTTCAAAGTCCCTACTGGATGAATCCAAATGACTTTTGTGAACCCCCGACTCTTCCTGTAGCTCCACCAGCAGGTCAAAACTTTCACTCATGCTGTGACACATCTCAGCATCTACTTGGATTGGCACAAAGTTTGGTTCAGACATTCATCGTTCCCAAACGATGTTTTGATGATGACATTGGTGACTCTCGAGTTTTGCTCATCAGGTTGACATTGTGGTTCAGATTGAAATATCTATAAGATGAATTGCCCTGAAATTTACAGCAGATATTCAAGGTCCCTAAAGGATGCATTTTCAAAACTTTGATGATCCTCTCACCTTTCCTCTTGCACCACCATGAGGTTGACTTTTTAGTTATTTATTGAATTATCTCAACAACTAGTCAATGAAACTTGGTACACACATCCATGCTCTCCAGAGAATCAATTGTGATAACTTTGATCTCCTGATTTTTTTTTTTTTAATGCAGCGCCATCATTTGGTAAAAAACAACAACCAACCAACCAAACAAACAAACAAAAAACAACCCTGAAAAATACCTGCAAAACTCATGACGTTCTCATCAGCCTCAGCTGTACTTTGTGTTTTGTGCTAATTAGCAAATGTTAGCATGTTAACATGCTAAACTAAGATGGTGAATGTAAAAATTATACCTGTTAAACTTCAACATATTGCACAGCATTGTCATTGTGAACGCATTGTCTGATGTTAGTATTTAGTTCAAATCATCACTGTGCATTAGTACAGCCTCACAGAGCTTATAGCATAGCACTTAGTTTTGTTAAATGATAAAGTTTTGGGCTTCTGTGGAAAGAATAGTGAGTCTTTCGTGCTGTCCTGACTGTCGCTGTGTGTGTTGGTTTCACTTGCAGTGCTTCGACTCTGTATCCAGTGTTCCTAGCAGCAATTCCTCCATGATGGGGTCCATTGAAAGCAGCCTGGGTCGGTACATACTTATCTCAATCTCCAAACGCTCAAATACTTCCCCTTTCAGTTTTATCTCCATCTCCAAACACATTCCCTTTCAAACTTTCTGTTTGGATCAACTCAGCTGCCATTCCTCCTTGAGATAAAAGAGAAAAGAAAATGCCCCCACACACTCATCTTAAGGGGACGTGACTAAGTCTGATTACGATCACTCTTCATTGTGCAATCATGAAAGGGCAGACTCAGTAATCACTTCCAAATGTTTTTACAACAATCCACCATTTAGCATCAGAGATAAGCTTTCTTACATAAAGATTGTATTATTGCAGGAAGAAAAGCAGCTTTGTTATATTAAGAGATAAATCATTTGGTTATTTATTTTAATTGCAAGCCATTTTTTCTGAAGGTCCTGCACAGTTATGACAAATCCACTTTTATTAATATGTTAACCTGGAAAGAATGCAGTAATAAAACCATAATATGCAGAATCAGATGAAGCTTTTCTTGTTTTAGCAGAGTCTGTAGACAATTTGGATTGAGAAGCAAAGTAAACTTTCAAGATATTTGTGGAAACAAATACATAATACATATCCATGAAAAGATTTTGTTGCAAATTACATGTTCAGAGTTGTAAGATAAGCACATTTGTACTCACTAACAACACTAAAATAAAGGGCGGGAATCATCTTTAAATTTCCCTCTGAATCTTCTGTAAACACTCATTAACACCATGTTACAACTACATACAAACTCACATTAATTTAATAACATTACATCTTGTAAATTGTAATTTGTCCCTGTTCTTCCGCTGTCTTCTGATTCCCAAACATTACAGACTCCATCACTCTGTCAGGGGATGAACGTGAGCTGGGGAAGGTGTGCGTTCGTCTGAATTACCAAGAGGCCCTGGAGCAGGTGTGGATCACCCTGGTCCAGGTAAGGTTACATGCTGTGAGGGAATGGGACAAAAAGCTCTGTTGTGCTCTTCTGCTGCATTTCACAATGGACCCTCTGTGTGTCCAGAATACAGGTCTCTGTTAGCTCCGCTCAATGCTCTATTAACTTTGGCTCGGACAGTCAGGAGGAATAGGTTGTTTTTAACGAACAGAACTCGTCTCGATTGATCTTAAAACACAGCATTCAGTGTATCTGAGGAAGTGTGCATTGACTCAAAAGTCAACACACTACACCTACAGTGTGTGTATTGTAAATTAAATCTTTATTTACATACAGTTACAGGGTTTTAATGCAATGGCGTGCATAGATTGTCTTAATGTGTGGGATGAAAATGAAAAAGGGGCACCGCATCCCCCCCTTCAAGGTTTGAGTTTGGGTTTCATTTTTCCCCAAGGTCACATTGGTGCAGCACTTGGATATTTGGGCTGAACAGAGGAATATTTAACTCATTCATGCTTCTCTAAAAACCTCACATAAGCACGCACACAAAAGCACAATAACTGGATATATGTTCAAGTTTTTATTCTCACGTTTTTTGTGTTCATGTCCTTTTTTTTCTCAGGAGAGAACTTGTTTACTTAAGAGTGCTTAGGCTTGCAAATATTTGACCTGCCTCTATTAAAACTTTCATTCCTCTTTCCTTATCAGTGTTCAGACCTCAACCTTCCTCTGGATGGAGCAGAACAACAAAAGATTGGATTTAAAGGGATCATCACCATCCCCAAACCAATACAGTTCAAGAGCTCAGTCAAAGAGTACTTTCAGGTACATGCAGAGCACCGACTAAAACCTGATACATATTTGAAAAGCAGAAACGCTCCATGAGATACCTGAAGGTTGAGATTTTATGTTTAAGTTTGAAAATAATGTTTAGAGTTTACAGTTTTCCTTAAAAGATACATTTTAGCAGAAGGTTTATTAATAAAAATGCTGTTTTTTATTAGAGATAATTTACCATTAATATGATCTATATATACAGATACAGTTCTCTTTCTTAAAGCACTTTGAATTTAACTTTCTTTGGGAGACTAACTTTCTTTGTAGGATTTTTTTTTACAGTTGGAAAAACCAACATAGTTTGCATCCACTCTGTGGTTTCAGATTGATTTATTGCTCCTGATTGAGTTCCATTGTTTTCATCTTGGCTCATATATTGTAGTGACCCTTTCTGACCTTTATTTTCTTTTTGCCTCTTCTGATTTTTAGGATACATGCTTCATGGAGACCTTTGTGTTTGCGCTGCGTCTCCAGCAGCTGCGTTGTAGCGCCTTGGTGCTGCGGCTGCAGACACACAGCCCCAAAAAACGTACGGTGGCGGAGTGCGTCCTCTCCCTGCGACAGCTCGGCCCTGAGGAGACAGAACACTGGCTGGACCTCAACCCTCCCTCCAAATCCTCTGTGAGTGTTTACTTCATGTGTCTGTTTTTTTGTCTGTCTGTGCGGTTCAAGTAGAAACATTTTTGGAAATATTTACAAAACTACAAGAAATTTAAGAACTTTAATTGTGATCACCTTAACCTAGAAACAACTTTCAGAAGAGATTTTTCAGGCTATTAATTAAATTATTGTTTGGCTTTGCAATTGGACATTAACAACAACCCTAAACACTGATATGCAGCCAATATGAGCATTGAATGTAACAGTACAGGTCTATACCAGATGATTTTACTCCGGGTCAGATATACCTCCCAATCATTTAAATGTGTTTATCCTCAAGAAAGTCATTAAACATTATTTTCACACTCAGAAAGGTCAGTGTTTATTCATTATTTTTATATTGGTCTTAACCTCAATTTAAAGCTAGGCTGATAATCAGATTATATCAGCATTTTGTTTCACTTCATTCATTCAGTCAGACTCTGTTAATGTTTTCTTTAGTTTTGTCTTAACCAATCAGCATGAGTGGACTTTACCATTAGGCAAGGTACACAACTGCCTGGGGCCCCCAACAAAAAGGACCCCAAACAGCTATTGATTTATTATTATGTTTATATATTAAAATATTGAATTATGTTACTATTTTAACTCATTGTAGCCTGAAATAACTTACAAACTGTATACTTCTACTTCAGAGGATAACATTGTACCACTACATTTACCTGACAGATAAATTTTACTGGTTATGTTGCAGATTCAGATTTTACTCACAAAATAGAACAATTAAAATATGATGCATTATTATTCACTAAATGTGCAGTGTGTAAGATTTAGCGGTATCTAGCAGAACGGACTTGGCAGAAATTGAATATAATATGTTTTAATTAGTGTATAATCACCTGAAAATAAGAATCGTGTTATGTTACCTTAGAATGAGCCCTTTATATCTACACAGGGAGCGGGTCCAAATTATGCAATTTACATATAGGACTTGAAAATTTCTGACTCTGGCACCTCCTAAAGGTAATATCAGAAAATACATTATGTCAGACATCGATACACACTGCACACAAGTTTTCACAGTGATTGTTGAATTTTTTATTTAACAAAAATGATTATCCCATAATTTGAAAGATGCTATAATCACTATAGCATTAATAATATAATATTTTAATTCTGCACATAGTGGCTTTAAGTTGCTCTAGTCTTGGTTTTTACCTTTTTATTACCGATTAACCTCAGCTGAACCTGATCATGGAGGTTAACCTTGACTAAAAAGAGAATTTGGGTGTAATTATAGCAACGTGACAACTAAAAGTAAGAAGATTTACGTAATAAGATACAGAAGGATAAATATTTAATGGTGTTTGGTGACTCACAGTCTGAGTCAACCAGTTTAAATAATCAGTGCTCCATTGGGTGTCTGGATACTTTACAAATGGACCTGTTATATTCTCAGTTGTAGCAATTAGTTGATATTGTCCAACCTATTGTCCAGCTGCTAAGGCCATGGGGAAAAACTCTCTGTGTGGGAATATCCCAGACTTTTACTACTTATACTCTACCATTTCCTCTGTTGGCTCCTGTCTTTTATCATTCCTTCTTGTGTGCACAGTAAATAAGAACAAAGGACTGTGTGTGCCTCATAAAACTGTCCACATGATGCATTGTAGCCCACTGGCATGTACCGTACATTTGGCCCTAACAGGGCAATAGTGACACTGAGGCAGACTTCTCTGTTGTTGCATAATCACAGGAAGAAGAGAAAGGGGATTCATTTGGGGAAATTGGGAAACAGGCTTTTATTAGAGAAAAAACCACAGTGCGGATTCTGGAAATGTAAGACATGGAAAGTAGGTCAAACCTCAAACCATTTCAACAGCAGAGAGTGGTTATATTGATAAATGGATGCATGTCTCCCAGTGACAGTAAAATGTGAACTGTTTCTGCACTTAGGGGATCAGACAGTGAATCATCCTTAGATTCTCGGGGGGACAGCTTGATTCAGTGAATGATTTTACCCATCTGGTGGACACAAAAGCCCCATTTTGTCCAAATCACTGTCACTCAGTAAAGGCTCTTAAAGGCCAAGACAGCTGAATTCGTCGACATCTCAAGTAGAAAAAATATCAGCAAAATTTTGAAAAGAAGCAGGGCTGCTGGCAGTCGAAGAAAGAAAAACAGTATAAAACAGATTAATACAGCTTTAATCTGCTCTTTATAATTTCTCAGAGCAATACAGATTAATCATTTGGGTCATGCTCATTTTTTACTAGAAAAATGTCATTTTCAAGCACAAACCGTTTACTAAAGTATATAATTTAGAGTAAATAGTCACTACAGTGTAATTATCAATTTTAAAAGTCAAATGCAATATCTCAAATATCACTAGTTTATGTTGGCAGAACACATTTCTCCACTTTTATCTGGTCTTTAGAAAAACACAAAATTGGTCTTGTGGAGTGCCGTATTTAAAGGTCAAAATATAAAACGCCTCAAACTGCTGGTTTGATGACAAAATGTGAATAGTTGATGCTCCTCAAGTTCATACATTCTTTTGGCCTTTTAAAAATCTTTTTGGGCTGTAATTAAAGGTCAAATTGATGTAGCTTTTAAAGTCACAACCTCCTGTAATGTAACTCCAGCTGACATCAAACAACTGTCCTGATAATTTATAATTACTTTGCTGAAAGGAGAGCTGTAAAGGTCATGATTAACTTTGATAAGCAGAAGCTGTTACATGATGAAATGTGATGATGAATGTTGGAAATCAACACGCTTAGTTGATGCTGGTGACATCTGTGGTGCTCAGCGGCCATTGCTGTGGCTGCTTATAGTCTGTTTATTTGAAAAAATGACCACTGCAAGCAACGCTGCACTGCTTCCTGTGTGTCAACGGGAATTAGACTCTATAAATGACACTTATGTTAATGCATTGTCTGATAGAATCAGTGGATGATTGAGATAAGATTGCAAACTCGATCTTCATTCATTACCAAGAAAGTAGGCACTGTTGGCTACTGTATAGGCTGCCTCTGCTGTCAAATCGTTTTTATAATAGCTTGAAAATCCAGCAGCACTATGAAAATCATCCACAAAAATTAAAATGATTTTGTTATTTTGCCCAGAATTAAATAAAGGTGACATACCAGTAAGTTTTAGCCATGCTAGCAGCTCTGTGAGATTGTACTTAAGCTGCTTTCATACGATGTTGGATGGATGGGGAGGATCGGAAAGATTCCACTTACAAGAGTTTTTGTATGATGAAAGGTTCTTATATAAAATCCAACGTTCCCTATTAATTGCCTATTTATAGAAATATAATTAAATACCATTTTCAGGTGTGCCACTCCGAGCTACATCTCACCACCTGCTTTCAGCCGGTCAATGGACGCATCCAGCTTCAAATCCTCGCCGCCCAAAACCTCCCAGCATCCTCCTCACCACTCACCCAAGGTATCTGGAGATGGTCTTGAATGCTCTACAACTAAAATAAAAATGGGAAGAATAACTGTGTGACTTGTGGTAGTAATTTTACTTTCATTTCCATTTCTCCCACCACTCTGAAGCATTTTTTGTCAAGGTGGAGATGCACCAGTTGGGGCGGGTGGTGATGAACAAGAAGACTCGTGTGCTGAAGGCCTCTGGGGGTCAGTGTCAGTGGACGGAGACGTTTCACTTCTTCCTGGCTGCCTTAGACCACGCCTGCTCGCTGTCAGTCAAACTCTACAGCCGCAGCTCGGTTAGGAGGAAACAGTGTCTCGGACAGGTGAGTAACTCTGACAACAGGTTTTCAGGAAAACAATAAAGATTATTATAATACCCTGCCTTTTCTTTCAATTATGATGTACTTCAGGTATTTATTTTGTTATTTTTTATTATTGATTGTTATAATATTTCATAATGTGGGTCTAAATGAGAGATTCTTGCACTTTTTACTAATTAACTGAATTGCTGAATTATGTTTTTCGGAAATTAATTCATCAAAAGGAAGTAATCCATTAAGTTTTCCTGCTATAAGGAGCTGCCAATGCACCTCTCATTATTTCAAGCTGTTTCCTGAGGCTTTCCCCACCAATAAAGTACTTCCCATGAATAAAGTACTTCTTAAACAAACTGACTAACTTCCTAAGATTTTCAACATGTGCCAAAGTATCAGCAGCATCATTAATATCATTCACAAAAGCAAAAGTATCAGCCTTAAAGGATAGGTTCACAAGTTCACAATAATCATTCTTCCTGTTCGTGGTGACGATTTGAAGATGCCCTCGAAATGTGCTTACAATGTAAGTGATGGGGACAAAGCACAATCCCTGTTTTTAGAGAAGATAATAAGAGGCTTTGGCTGTCTGAGTCAGTCAAATAAAGTGGATATCTTCAGTCTTTTTAGTGCAAAATTCCCTCTTTGTGTCCCAGGCTGTCCAGCTGCAGTGGAAGTATAGTAACAAAAAGAGGGACTTTGGCACTAAAAAGACTGTAATGTTAAAAGATATCTACTTGATTTGACTCATTTGAATGACTGAAGATTCATATTAGCTTCTGATAAACTTTTTAATTTATTTTTGCACAGAAGGAGGCTTGTGGATTTTGTCCCCCATCACTTAACATTGTAAGTGCATTATGAAGGGATCTTCTAATGGCCAGTATGAACAAGAGGAATGATTACAGCAAGAAAAACATATGTCAGTGTTCATTTAGGAACATAACTATTGTTCTAAGACAGTTCTAAGAACCTATCCCTTAAAATGGCACTTAAATTGAGCTGTCATATCTATACATAAACATGCTCTGAAATGAGAGATCTTTTAATGTTGAGTGCAACAAGCTAACGGATTATCTTTTTCTCAACATTTCTGGCAGGTTCAGCTGGGATTCGACAGCCCTGTCCCAGAAGCTGTGGAGCAGTGGAAGGACATGATGGCTCACCCGGAGAAAGTGGTGACAGCGTGGCACAGGCTGAGCCCTCCTTAAACCTCGTCTCCTAATCTCCTTTTTACTCACTGTCGACGTACAGTAATGATCTTGCGCTGCAGGTCCTGCTACGCCTGCTTGCTTTTCCAGTTGACCAACTGCAGTCTGGTACGCTGATAGGCAGTCGACTCCGATGGACTGGACTGTAAATTACTGAACGTGCTCTGAATGCCCTGGGAGACCAGATTTCCACAGAGATGCTTCAGGTGCTGAGTGATCGGTTGTAAATAGGGGTTTCGAACAAACCGTAGCTGCTGGAAAAGGTTTTATGTAGGTAAAATTAAGGATTTTTCTTAAGGAGAAACAATAGAGCATTTGCTTAATTAACAACAAGTCAGCATAGCATTTAGCTGTATATAATGCTGAATTTTGTATGTTACTGCTTTTTAGTGAGATCCTTGTTACTCTGTTTCAGCTGGATCGAAAGTTTACAAGCAGAGTGAGTGACCATAAAGCAAAACTCTTTGAGGAAAAATTTACATGTCATCTTAATTCCCTATAAGGTGAGCTACAGTAGAAGGTTTTTATCTCTAATTTAACTACATAGGCTATAATGTTACTGTACAATACAGCAGCACCTGTATCAAACCTTAGCTGTACGCTTTTAATAAAAGCACTTTAATTTTTTTAATGTATTTAATGTTTTGCTGTTGAAAGTTTAGTGTGATTAAAGCTAGGTGTCGTTTGGAAAAGTTAGTGTGTGTGTGTGTGTTTATTGAAAGAAGTGGAGAGAATGGAAAATGATGTATAGGAATAGCAGGCTGTAGTCTTATATATATATATATATGTAGTCATTTGTGGCCACATGGAAAGGAAGCGGGCCAAGGTCTCCAGCAAGTACATTACACACATTATGCACAGTCTGTCTGCAGCGCCTGTAAAATAGGTCAACAGCTGTAAAACCACTGTGTCACCATGTCACTTTTTATTAAAGAGGCCACTGATTGAGAAATCTCAAAGCAAACAGCAAGAGAATCTGCCTCACTGTGTTTCCCCTCCTGATGTTTGTTCAGGACATAAACATCCTGTTTTCCCATTACAGAGGCAATTTAATATCACTATATAAGCAATTTCAGTCCCATTCTTGAGATTTGAGGAGTAACTATGGAAAAGGACATTTGTAGATTGTGATAAATGAAAAATCAAAACAATTTCCTTTCAGCTACAGCACTTTAAAAAAAAAAGTTTCAACAACACTTTTGGTGGTTGACACAGTTTGGAAGAGTGTGACATCCTGTGCCTCTAAGAGACTTGGCTTGCCAAACAAGACCTAGATAAACTGAACACACTACATAAGGATTTTCATGGTGCTGAGGAGTCCACCACTGATCTCAGCACAAAAATAGTCCAAGGTAGGTTACCTGATGGAAATACTTTGGAGTAATAAAAATGACCCACTGGTGAGGGTGGTAAAACTGAATGTTGATTGGGCTATTGGGTTAGAAATCAATCATAATAAAAAGACATTTACTACCATAAATATCTATACACCTTATGAGTCTTAACAGTTTGAGGATGAATTTCTGAACAGATTAGCATTTTTTCATTCCTTCATTGAGGACAATGTGTTTTTGTCATTTGGGATTTCAATGCTGGCTTGTCAGATAGCAATTCTATATTTGCAAAACATCTGTTGCAGTTCTGTAATGACATCAATCTTATTTTATCCAGTAAAATGTTCTTGCCTGATAAGAGCTTTACTTATATTAGTGAAGCTTGGCACACAACCTCTTGGCTTGATCATTGTATATATACAGCAGATGCCTTTCTGGATAATATAGAAATACACTATGGGATGGCCACCTCCAATGATATAGTCCATGGGCAAGGCCAGAATTGGTACCACATAAAGTGGCAAAATCTCTTTGCTACCAGTTTGTTTGTAGGATCCATATAAGAGCTTTGAAACATGATAACCATTTCAAATGAGTAGCTTTACTGATTTATTGGGACAATCATTGTTTTTTCCATTATCATCCTACAGAATCTGCACAGTAGGTTTGTGTGCAATATATCGTGAGATCTTATGTACGAATATATGCAATAATTAAGTTTGAATCACACATAAAATTACACATGCATAGAATATAACATATATGCAAAGAATATAAACAGGTTCTATGAGTGTTTTTTCAGCAAGATGTCGTTTTTTATCATTGCTTCGCAAAGTAGAGCTCTTCACATTAGAGATGTCCTGGCTCATCTACTTGGTCCGTTGCCTCGGGCACTCTCAAATCCAGATGGCTCATTGTGGAAAACTAACTCCCCCGCCAAGAGAGAAATCAATATCAGCAGTTGAAGATATTGGAGAACAGTCTGCATGCATCACTGATGGGATGAGCCTTATTCAGAAACTGATGGCAAGACTTTCGGAGAGATTGCTGGTTCTGTGCTGAGCCTAGCGTTGCACGAAGGAGGAAACAGTAAATGGATAGATGTGTTGTTTGATGTGTACTGGAAAACATGCTGAGAGATGCAGTCGTGGTTCAGCAAGTAGAACTCAATGGAAGAACATTGCCCCAGGACACAATGTTGTGCAGTGGAGAAAGCTGTTAAGTAATACAGACAGCAAAACAGCCTTGATAACATTCATCGTGGACCAGTGGAAGCTAGCAGAGAACCGGGTAAAGCTTCAGGACAAGCAGCTATTTGTAACCTGCGGAGAGACATGCTATTGTCTGAGCAAATCATGTCAGCCTGAATGGCTATAAAACCACAGTTATTGTGAGTGAGGATACAGATGTCATGATCCCTTGTCTCGGATACTGTAAGAAGATTAACCGCCCCCTGTATCAGAAATGTGGCTCGGAATCGGACAAGGTACATCAACATCAGCAACCCTGCTCAGCTCATTAGGAGATGACTTATGTGATGCTCTTGTACGTTACGGGTTGCGATAATGTAAGTGCTTTTGCAGGATGAGGAAAACTCAGTATTCTCTAACTTATCACAGAAAACAGGACATTCCAAGAGTCTTTCAAATCCCTGGAAACATACTGGGATGGGACTGCTTACACCTGCATATACAGATAGTGTAAGTGCTTTTGCAGGATGAGGAAAACTCAGCACTATCAAACTTATCAAAGAAAAAAGGACATTCCAAGAGTCTTTCAAATCCTTGAGAACATACTACTACTGCTTACACCTGCATATACAGTGTGCCAATTACAAGGCAGCAGTCTGGAGGCACTGCCTGGACATAGCCAGACATAGCAGAGCCAAAACGACATGAGTGGACAACTGATGACAAAGCTGGCAGAAACCCATGTGAACATGGGAGGACATGCAAACTCCACACAGAAAGGATCTGGGACGGCTGGTGTTCGAACCAAGGACCTTCTGGGTATGCACAGGTGACTGAATTAGCAAGGCACAGGTGATTGAATTTAGTGAGAGAGAGGGGCATGGTCTTGTTCCTGAACCTTAGTTATAATAGTAACTTCATTTAAGGACAGGGCTGGTAAATTAAATGGCATGGATAATTATAGACCTATTCACATGGGTGGATTACGGACTGGACCAGGCCCAGGGGCCCAAGGGCTCAGGGTGCCCCTAAGCCAGAGTCATTGTGTGAAGTCTCTGCATTTCCTGTCGCATGGCCAAAGGGCTTAGTCATTAATGTCAATAACAGAGCCCCTGTCTGATGAAAGACGCTTTCACATAGAAGGGGGTGGCGAGGGGGCTCAATGCCCAGGGGTCCATCGTCTCATAATTCATCTATGCCTATTGCCCTTGCCAGTATTCCAGTGCTGGGAAGGATCCTGCTAACAAGGTTGCAAATGTTTGCTCTCATCACTGATAATCAGTTTGGCTTTAAAAGAAAACATGGCACTGATAAGAGTATTTATGCTTTAAAGGAAATAGTTGCTAAATATGGAAGCCAAAATTCCACTGCATTTATGTGTTTTATTGATGCATCCAAGACCTTTGACAGGATTAATCATGAAAAATTATTTCTGAAATTGCTTGCTAGAGGTTTTCCAAAGTATATACTTAGAATATCAGTCTTAATGGTGTTTGCCAAGGTGGAATTTTGTCTCCTATTTTGTTCATTGTGTTTTTGGATGACCTATCAAAACAATTGAATTTGTGTAACACAGGCTGTCTTGTTGGAAAGTCTATTATCAATCATCTTACGTATGCTGATGACATTGTAATATTTAGTCCATATAGTGATGGGCTGCAGCAATCACTGAAGGTGTGCTCACAGTACGACAAGGATTATAATATTAAATGTAATGCTCAAAAGAGTAATGTCATGATAGTCAGAAGTAGAGAGAATAGAAAATCAGTTTCTCCTGAGTTTCACTTGTGCAATATTCCTCTCATGACATGCAAGGAAATAAAACACCTCGGCCATCATTGATAGTGTTGTGAACTATATCCTCAGGCCAATATGTTGCTTTGCAAGTTTAGTATGTGTTCTTTCAATGTAAATTGATCATTATTTAGAGATTTCTGCACACAGCTCATCTTTGGTGTTGCTACTGAAAAAGTAGTATGTGGAGGCTTACAAGGAGGCACAGGCACAATGATGCTATGAGGTTGTTGCTTCAGGTTCCCAGACGTGTTGTTTGAATTAGTCAGAGAACAGCATCATAGAGGCTTTAACAAGCCCGAGGAAGAGCTGCTCCTGGTACTCATCCAGGCTCAGAAAACACTGGCAAGATAGTCTACATATGAACTTTTTTTAAATTGAATGATGAATTGTTGTGGTTTTATCATATATGTCTTGTTTTCTTTTTCTTTCTATGTGCTATGGACCCTCTAATGAGTCTGAAATAAAGTTTGAATTGAACTGAATTGAATTAAATGTATCCACATTTTAAAAAATGCACTTGAAAAATATTTCCTTTCCAGAAAAATAAAACTTAGAAGTCATTACTGCAGAGAAGGTGTGAAATCTTGAATCTTTCACTTGCAGAAAAATGCTAATTTTGGAATTTATAACCACCTGTGCTTCTCAAATAATCAGTTTTAAACATCAAATAACTTTTTAACGGATGAAAGTGTTCCATGTAGACATACAGCCATTTAGTTTGTCATCCCAAATGAGAATCCTGTCCCTGTTTCAGTCTCATAAAAGCATTAGCTTGACCAGTGAACTGCTCTGTGTAACCAGCTGTGGACGTGGACATGCAAACACACACCCAGCGAACAATAAGTCTGTGGGCCAAGAAAACAGAATCCGGCAAGTGTTTGTGTTTTAAGTGTATGTGACCAGGACAACCGGGCACTCCACGTGAACTGACCTGCGTCAGAGCCCTTCATATCCTGGCTTGTCAAAACACTGTCATCTTTTTTTCTACGTAATTAATGTTTGATTTATGGTTAATGTTATACAGAGGGCATTCCAGACACACCTTAATCTGTGACTTTAACACTCAGCTCTCAGCTCAGAGGAACATGTTTGACTCAAGAAAGGTGCTTGAGTGTCAGAAGCAGGACTTTGCATTATAGTTCCTGTATGTGTTTAACAGATTCTTTTCCTGGTATGTATCTGGCTGGTTGCCACACTGAGTCTGGTGCACATTCCAGTTGTCTCATACCTGCATGCTTGTACGAGCAGGTTCCTACTCCTTGGAGACACAATGGAGAGTTTATGGGAGTCCTGCAGCAAGTAGGAGGGCTGTAAGATTCATGCCTCACACATTATATTGAAACCTCCTGGGGGCGCTACATGACATTAAATATCATACAGCCCCCAAAGATAATTAACAGCTTTTCTGAAATCCTTTATATAAAAAGGAAGAATGTGTAGCCTAGCTGATACTGGATTATTGAGGCTGGTAAATATCAATATACAAGAGTTTAACAAATCTGATAATTACATTAACTCATAACATACACAAACATTTTTCCTTCAATTATTTTTTTCAAGAATTGTGACTATGATGATTTACAAAGACAATAAAGCTACTAAGTCTGTATTTTAATTTGATTATAGCATCTTTCAAATTCAAATTCTTCTGGTTCATATGTTGTTGTTTGTAGAAAAAAATTATCTCAGTGAAAACTGGTGCAGTCCATGTGTTGCTTTCAGCTATTTGTCAGCGTTCCCAGGTTGGATCCACGGTGGAAAAGTTTCTTTTTGTCACTAGGAGGCGCCAAAGTCAGAATTTACATGTAGTGGCTTTGATTGCCCCTCATACAATAGATCTGTAATTACCTCAGTTATGGCAAAAACATTATACAATAAAGAAAGATTAAAGATTATTTTTTAGGCATTTTTGCCTTTGTTGGACAGCCATAGTGAAGTTGCAGACAGGAAACAAGAGAAAAGAGACGAGTATTACAAGCAACAAAGTCCCCCAGCTGGAATTAAACTGGAGACATTGCAGTTATGTTGCATGCACAGTAACCATTCAGGTACCTTTAACCACAATGAACTTAACTTAAAGTCCCCCTCCACTCAAAATGTATTTTCTTCATAGTTACTTCACTTGAAAGTTTGAACTTCACTGTGCAGGATAATGTCTGTGCAGAGTTCGATACTGGAAAGCTGTTTTCACATTCATCAGTTGAAGCAGGAAAGTTTCTCTGTGCTCTCTTTAAATCTGAGTTTAAGACATGATTTGTGACATTACAACTCGTCTGGAACCCAGTTCTGGTCCAGTATTCAACTGACACAAGTGTGATGTGGAAACTTTAAGCCTCCAGCGCACAAACACTGAGAATAGACTTTACAGTGAAGTAAGAGACATCTTGCATCCAGCAGTCAAACTTTTTGAATTAAAATAGTTTCTGTTTCAATTTTACAATAAGGGAGAGGGAGTATATGTCATTTAAGGATATCTAACTGGGCAAGTGACCTATTTTTTTTATTATCAAAAACAAATTATAATTCAAACCAGACTATCTTTAAGTATTTTAAAACATGTCTGGAGGATATTTTTAAAGAAATAGTCAGAAAAACACTTTGCTTTCTTGCAACAAGATAGATAAGGGGTTTCCTGGTTGCCAGGTAACCTCATGGTGAAGACAATACTCCAGGAAATGACAGTGCCCAGCCAAGAAATAGTCCCCTTCCACCCCACCCACCCCCCTCAAAAAGCCACTACAAATTGTATTTTTTCTATTACTCTACTATATACTATATTTTTCTATCCTTCAATTTGATTCTTTGGTTTTTGTAATACTACTTTTTTTGTAGTAATACATTTGGAAAGAGCCAGACTGACTATTTCCTCTTGTTTCCGGTCTTTTGCCTAAGCTAAGCTAACTAGCTGCTAGCTCCAGCTTCATATTGAGTGTCTAAATAAGAGCGACATCACTCTTCTCATCTAACTACCAGCAAAAAAGTAGAAAAGCATACTTCCCAAAATGTTGAACTACTCCTTTAAGGGCAGTAAAAGTTATTATCTTGTTGAACTTCAGTGGAAATCTGAACTCCAAAGCTGTTTTTTTAACAGTGTAAGTATGAATTATGACAGGATGCTGCCCTCATTCATAGTTGAAATTAAGGACAATCTCTTCCTCATTCTGATATGTTCTCTCTTTTGTAACTACCAGGAAGCAGGAAAAGGAGATGGAGCAGAGATCAGTGTCCTGCGAGGCCACATGTGGTTACAGCAGCAGCAGCAGTAGCCTCATCAAACAGGTATGTGCACCCTGCAGGAATTAACATCTGAAAGAGACTTGAGCCCAGCTGTCCCCCTAATGAGTACAGCTGCTACTGGGGACAGCAGCTGCCATAGGCCCCCCTGCTGCTTGTTTTTCATCAAAATAGGATAAAAATCTTTGGTCCATTTAGAAGTTGTTCTCTACGGCTTCATCTCCAGGATCTGGATTCCTCACATACTGAAATTGATGGAGAATTAAGTTATTGTGGAGTGAAAACTTCCCTAAAAAGGACTTTCCTCTTTGATTTTCTCTCTCTCTCTCTCGCACACACACACACACACACATACTGCAGGTAAATTCAATTACATTTAGAAAAAAGCAAAGCCTGCGTCTGCTGACATAACACTGCAGACATTACCTCAACATTTTCAGAAATCCATCATTAAAACATGCCAAGATTCATGAGTCTTTACCAAAACATCCTCATCCACACTGAGCCTCTGAAGGAGTCAGTGCGCCCTCGTGTGATCATCGACAGAAACTGCAGGATTGGTTGGTCTACTAAGTGTTGAGCAAGGTGAGTGGGTGTGAACAGGGTGACTCATATTGAGCCAAGCAAAAAAAAACAAAAAAAACCCTCCCCTATACATTCAAAACCTGAGCAGGCAGGAACAGACAAAGCTCATTTGGCAAATAGCACCGGACAGAATGGATACAGATAAGAAAAGCACGATTCTAAGAGAAGGATTCCTGGTGAAAAGGGTGAGTTGTTTTTGTGAAATATGTAAAAATACAAATGTTTATTTCATTGAATCAGTGTGCCATTTAGTGAAGGATATAACCCATCCATATATATAATTGTGGAAGAGAGTTTTGGCTACTTCTTAGGCTGGTGTAAACTTTTAGCACTAAATCAGCCTAATGTCACTCTAATGTAATGTAATGTCTTATAAAAAGACAAGAAAGAGAAAAGAGTTGATCTTTTTTTCGGAAAATATCACAAGTTTGTGATCATTTTTGATCATCTGTTTACAGGGTCATCTTGTACACAACTGGAAGGCACGCTGGTTCGTGTTGATGCCAGACAAGCTGCTGTATTACAAGTATGAAGGAGGTAAAAGAGACTCATGTCAGCGAGGGAAAATCCTGCTGAAGGACTGTGTGATAACTTGTCCTTTTCTGGAATATGACAATCGGCCGGTGAGTGTTTTTAGTGTAACAAATAGGTTGTTGATTAAAGAAAGGTTTCAGATGACTGATATTGAAAAGTTCTTTGTAGAAATGCGTATCAAGATTGTTAGAGATTGAAATTCAAATGTTCTCTTGTACCTAAAATATTTCAATACATACAAATAGTTTTCTGATGTCTTCACTGACAAACTCGGTTTGAAACTCAGCAGTTAAACCCAAAGGAAGCTGAATGATGTGATTAATTTTAAGGTTAAAGGGGAGATATAATAAAAACCCATAAATTAACATACTTTTATAAAGATACAGATATGAATTGACATTGTAAAATAACACATATGACTTCCCTCCTGGCTCTGTCTATAACATGGAGGCACATCAGTTTCTATTCAGTGTTTTCCTTTGTTTATGTTTTTATTGGTGGAAACCGCACTGAAGACGTGGCTTCACCAGCAGACGTTCTTTGATCCTTTCACATCTCACCTGATGAGCAAATTCATTGCCTCAGGCTACTGCTTTGTTAGGACTTGAACTCTGTCATCTGCCAACCCTTACCTACAATTTATCACCCATTTTCTGCTGATTCAGTAACATCCGTCCCCTCTCTCTTTTCTTCTAAGTTGGTGTTTAAGCTTCAGACAAAGAATTTGGTGGATCATTTTCTGGAGGCTTGTTCCCGGGAGGAGCGAGATGAGTGGGCAGCTGAGATCACCGCTGCAGTGGACAAACTCCGGACAGGTGATGGTGGGAAAGTGACCAGCCAACAAGACCCTGCTGGATTCCAGTTACATGACATCAATCTGAGGTAAGCTGTGTAAACAAAACCTCTCAAAACATGTTAAACCTCCTGGTCAGCCTCGCCCTGTTTGTTTATGACTATATTAATATCTCTTTCTAATTATCTCTGGCCTTCTTACAGCAAGGTGTTGGACTCCATGTATGATGTTCACAGTGGAATCAAGATGAGCAACCATGTGGAGCAGGGCAGCACTTACCACAACTGTTTCTCAGGTGAGCCTTGAAACTATTTTACTCTCTGACCTGAGAAGATATTTACTTGTAAAAACCTCCATCATCTATAAAGATGGTTATATCCCTGCACCTCGTATGCTGATAAAGCCACCATCTATAAAACTATAGCCACTATATTCAAGTGCCCTGCTGCAACTCAAATTTAGCTTTTTTAGCCATCATTATGATTTAAATAATGAAGTTTTGTTATGTATAATGACATATTGTCTTTTTAGATATGGCGAGATTATTTTATATCACCTTCCAGACACACATGCTGCTTTACTTAAAGAAAATAAATGCAACGTCTGTCTACTAATGTGTATTTGTCTCGTTCCATGTGCATGTATATGTGCGTATGTGAACATCTACTATACACACATACATATACTTATAAATGTGTGATGTCCATGCAGGCTCAGCGGTGGTGGACTGGCTGGTGTTCATGGAGCTTGCTCTGACCCGTGTGGAGGCGGTGACGCTGGCCTCGGCCCTGCTGGAGGAGGGTTTCCTGAGGACTGTCGGCCTGAAGAGCGTGGAGGCCCTCCGCACCGCCGGCCTCAGCGAGCAGTTCATGGACGACTCCACTGCACTGTACAGCTTTGTAAGTACCAGGGAGTGTGTGTGTGTGTGTGTCTCTCCGGCAAGATCAATCAGTCTTAAATAATATCTACACACATCATACACAGATTTTCAGTGTTTTATGGAGTGCGACTCAGTTTCCAGCATGTCATTTTTAATCCCAGTCTGACAGCTTGAAGAAGAGAGGCAGCGTGAAGGCAGAAACGTCGCTGTCTGCAGTGGAGCTGAGCGGAAAAGTGATAAAGAGAGGCTACCTGCTGAAACAGGTGAACACACATATTTAGTTATTATGCCCTGACTTTGTAGTGTTTTCATTTGTTCACATCATGTTTGATTGCATTTGTCAAACTAACGCCTCTTCAAACACAGGGACACAGAAGGAAAAACTGGAAGGTGCGACTGTTTGTGCTGCGTTCAGAGCCTGCTTTCCTTCATTACTATGATCCCACCAAGGTGTGTGCACGGGCCTCACTATGCAGGGTCAACTGAGGCAACAGCAAAAACAAAAACACAACAAAACATAAGATGACTTAAATAATGACTTCATTGATGAAACAGCTGAGCAGAGTAAGCCTGGCCTCAAACAAAGCAGTTGTTTTGTTTGCCTACTGTATGCCTCAGGCCGGCTATGACGCTAAAGTTGTTATTACTCATAGTTCTCAGTTCAGTAATTCCCTTCCACACTTCTTAGTCAGTCTGATCCACTTCCTTTCTTCTGTCACTTATTAGGATGACATCAGCCCCGCTGGCGGCTTCTCGCTCCGAGGCTGTCTGGTATCCTCTCTGGATGATAATGGAGTTCCCTCAGGTGAGTCTGAAACTCAAGTGACCTCCAAAACCTCAGAAAAGAAGTTTTAAAGCAAATAATAAGAAGGAAAGGACAACAAATGAAGAGAGATGGTTTCGGTTTCCCCCCTCTTTTTGACTGAGATCATGTCTGGGAGGTAATTCCTTAATTTGATTCCTTCTCAGACATGAGGAGTTTAGAAAGTTAAGCGGTGTCATGAGGAGGCCAAGAAAATTTCACTGCTGCTGCAAAGTTAGTCTTTGCATTTGAGGTTCATTTATCAAAGTCTGGTGATATTCTATATGTTTCTTATTATGTCATGACAAGACCAAAACTAACAATGAATTGATCTTTCTAACAAGTACTGTGTGTACATCCAACGCCTGATATATATTGTATTCCTCTGTGCCACAGAGCTTCATTGTTGCCAAAAAGGATTAAAAACAATCAATGAGCCAAACCATTGCACTGAAATGTTCTTTCATCATGATAAACATGGGCACCGTAGTGTAATTTGAGTCGATCCTGCACATATTGTGCTTCTGCCAGAAATATTCAGTTGTACAAATCCGCAGCTAAAAATAGTCCCCATAAAATTCAATTTTCTCTTGTTTGAGTAATATTTGCTGAAAACCACCATTAGACCCATTTTTGTCTTAATTACAAATAATATTTTCACAATTTGCCATTTTATTGACATAATGTCATTTTTTTCCTTTGACTTATCAATTTAATATTTTGATCAGTTATTTTTGGATTTATTCGGGTTGATCACATGATGTTGATCAGCTGTGATAGAAGGAAGGTCGTGGAACTGAGTCTTCTTCAGCAGACATGTAGGAAATGTGTGTAGACGTTTTGTTTGTTGAAAGTGAGAATAAATCAGCCAAATAAAGGCAACAGAATTGGCGGCTGCAGTGTTATGATATGTTCATGTGTGAGTCAGAGAGGAGGTGAAGAGTTTAAAAGAACAGGCCGCGACAAGAAACAAGTCCCAGCAGTTTCCTCTTTTAAATGAAAGCATATATTCATGACCCAGTCTGAGTGTTACATTCAGGATAGTCAAGTCAGATAAGTGTTGAGAGATGGATTCACACATCGTTGGATTTGGTCTTGTTTGTTGACAATAAGATAAATATAGAATAACACCAGCCTTATCATTTAAAGCTTTATTCTTTATCCTTTATCTGGATCCCTTTATAGCTTCCAGGTCATGCTGTACTTTGTCCTCCTGATGAAACGTGCTCCATCTTTTATGTCATATAACACTGATGTGAGTGTAGGGTGATCAGCGAAGAACAAAAGCTACTGTTATTTTTTATTTTTCACCCACATGTCTTCCTTGTCATTTGAGTTTTCAAATTTATTAACATGCACAATGAAAAATATATTATTCAGCTTTTCCTATGAGCTATAACTCCAATGTTTCTGCTTTTATCTGTCAAAGTAGCCTGTAAACCTAATGCAGTTATACTTTATTAACCACGTCTTCAATCTCTCCTCTCATGCAGGTGTAAAAGGCAACATTCAAGGCAACCTGTTTAAAATCATCACTCAGTCAGACACACATTACTTCATCCAGGCACCGACCCACAAGGAGAAGATGGACTGGATAGATGCAATCAGAGAGCAGACATAGAGCAGCAGATTCGGGTTATTTATCCAGTTATGAAGAAGACTGAATTTACACATTCCATGAATGTACTGTAGCAACAAACTGGGAACACATTATCAAATGAAAGTGTTTGAGGGTGCATAACATTTCTGTTCATCTCCAGAATGCCAATTTTACAGAAAAAAACAGCCATTTTTAGCTCGATCCTTCTGTTTCGTTGAGTTTGAAAAAGCCTTTCAAACTCAACAGTTGTAGAATTTTTTCTTGTACTCGTTCAGTTTAAGTTAAAAATGTTTTTCATGTGTTTTACAGCATTTTTTCATTATTAAACATAATAACTTGAACTATATTATCCACCTTGTATTTTCTCAACTCCAGAGGCCAAAAGGAAGTACAGGTAGAGACAAGAACGGCCTCAGGAGGTATTTGTCACAATCACCAAGTTTTAGTGCATGCTGGAGGCGCTCCCAGCAATCAGACAGGCACTCCCACTCAGCAAGCTGAGTCGAGCCTTTATCTGGATGATTCAGCGTGAGCTGGTGATACTTTAGAGCCTGTTTCCAGAGAAATCCTGAATGACACAATGCATTAGTGATATATGATACCCTACAGTGGGTTTAGGGATAAATTAAAGTAGCAGTTGCTCAACAACAAAGTGAAAAAAGAACAAAAATAACAACAAAAGTGATTTATTGCAGGGATATGAAACATTCACATAAAAAGTGCTAGTGGTAAATGAAAAGTACACAAACCGTTGGGCGTTAGTAGCTTTTTTAAAGCTGACTGTACAGTAAGTTGATAATGATACAATAAGAGAAAGTGTGACAAACTCTTCAAGCTTTGGAGACAAACTGAGAGGAATGAAACTTACTTCATAATACTGGCATGCACTAGTGTACTTAAATTGTTTTAAATTATTACACCTGTTACATTACTTAGTCGGGCACAGAAGGACAATCTTTCTTTTAACTGATTTCAGAAACTTCAGCATTCAAAGGTTAACTTCAGAGAAATTAATGATAAACGCCTGAAATCTCTTTTTAGATGCACAGAGACTGATGCCGCGCAACTTTTTTGCAACTTTTTTGTTTGTACAAATGTTCATCGAAGGCAAATATTTGTTTAAAACTTAATTCAGTTCAGTTCAAATCACATTCCTCAGTTAATTTAAGACACTGATGACTGTTACATGCAGTCAGTATCTTCAAGTCCCCAAACAGGTAATCTAGTGAAGGCACTTTGTCTTATCACGTGATTACGATGCAGGTGTAACTTTGTTTGAAATTAGAAACACAACATCCCCATCATGGGTTAATTTATTCACTCAAGAAGTAGCTCTAGCCTAATCCTATGTATTGTACACTGTTCCCGAACATTCCTCATGGTATTTATCTCTGAGTGTGGCGTCGACGTTAGGCCACCTTGGTGAGCTGTAGGTCTCCGAAGACTCGTAAAGCGGTGAGGGAGGCGAGCGGGGAGAGCCGGTGGGTGAAGCCGCACAGAGGCTGTCCGTCCACCAAGATACGAAACTGCTGGTGCTCACAAACAATCTCCATCTACGAATCGGAGGGAATATAGAGGAGGTGAATGTCAGCTTCTTTTATACATTTACATAAGATAAGATAAGCTCAAACTTTATTGATCTAAGGAGGGAAATTTAGCAATTTAAACTGGGGCAACAACAGAAAAGAAAGTTCCATTCATGCTAAATAAGAAGTTATAGTTTGGACTTATTTGCAGGCTGGGTATGGAGATTATATCTTGAAATATTAACAGTCATGGACTCAGTCATAGAGGATAATTCTCTCTATCTGTTATATTCTTCCCAGCATTAATGACATTAACAGTCCAGTGTACAATTTTTGATGGGACATAATGTGATTTCTGGATTTTAAAGCTCAACAAATTAAAATAATGGGCTATTACATATCACTTGGGGCAGTAAAACATGCAAAGCTTCTCTAAGTGCATCTTAAAAGCCGACTGTACTGCAGAGTGATTCACAGTGAGTGCAGAATAAGCATTAGACACATTACAGTCACCCAGCAGGAAGAAATGCACAATACAGTCTTAATGGGACCTATAGGCTTTCCTCTTTTTCTTTTTCTTTCTTTCTTTCTCTGTATTCTGTCTGTACTCTTGGAATACTCTGGAATATTGTGCACCGGGATGTTAAGAAGTGGGTAAAGGAATAGTGAGGAATGTTAAAGGATAGGCTCAAAAATATACAAGTCTGTCTTAAGATAATAGTCAGGTTCCCATTTGAACATTGACACATGTTTTTCGTCTTGTTCATTTCTTGTTCAATTCATCCTAAGATAATATAAGGCTTCTGCTGTCCAAATTAGTCGTGACTAGTGGATATCTTAAAAATGCCTTTTTAGTACAAATTTCCCTCTTTTTGTTACTATCCTTCCTCTGTCACTCTGCAGGGAAACAGAAAGGAATGTTGCTCTAAAAACTTTGGAAAATATCTACTTGATTTGACTCATTTTAGCTTTGAATACATTTTTTACACAAAATGAGGACTGTGGATTTTGTCCCCATCACTTAAACTAAAAGCACGTTATAAAGGAAATTTATAATGGTCAGTATGAACAGGAGGAATGATTACATCTTATGATTACATTCAAAACACTCTGAATGAGTGTCACCCATCTGCCTCCACAATGTCAGAGAATATAAATGTACCTTGAAGGATTCTCCGGCTGCGAAAGGAAAGAAGGAGAGGGTGTTTTCAGCTGGACCCCACTTTCCGGCCAGACGGGCGTTTCGCTGGACGGCTTTATCCATGAAGCTGACTTTTAACTGAAGACCCACATCTCCCTCTGTGTCCTCTTCCTGAGGTTTACTGGACACAGTCACTTCAATGCTGAGCAAACACACATAAGAGATCAGGGACAGAAGCACAACATTTAAAGAAGAAAAAAGCCATTTGGCTTTTCTGTCTGTATTTTTTCTTCTAATGGAATCAACTGAGTTATAAACATTTGTTGATTATATTGAGAACAGTGACATCTTCTGGTCTTTATCACAACTGTAATGTAGTGATGAAGCATGTAATGAAGATTGACTGAATGATGATGATGATAGTAGTAACTGATAGTGAATTTAAGCACATTACTGTGACTGTGAGAGTAATTTGCCTGGATAAAAACATGTGTGATAGGCATGATGGTTTATATGTGCAGAAGAATGTACTTCGGTTCAATTTTGAGGTACTTGAACTTCACTATTTGTCCATTTTATGTTAATTTACACCTTTACTCAACTACATTTATGTACCAGCTAATGTTACTTTGCAGATTAAAATTTTACAAACAAAACGTTTGATCAGTTTATAAAATATGAAGCATTGTTGTACATTAAACTATCAACTAGACTATATAAAGTAGTTCAAATTAGAGGTCACTTTGACCAGCTACTACATAAAAATACTGCTTTATTGTTAATGCATCAATGATAAAGATCCACTAATATAACAAGATAACATTGAGAGGGGCCATTCTGCATAATACTTTTGATACTTTAAGTACATTTTTCTGTAACTTTAGTAACATTTTAAAAGCAGGACTTGTAGTTGTGAAGGAGTAGTATTTGGTATTTACTTATATATTTTAAATATGAAAACTTCTTTGTCAATTTTTCCGTGGCACAGCTCTATATTTGGCCTTGATTACATGCAAAAACATCAAAGACCAACAAAATTCTTCAATTTTTCGTGGGACTTCTGTGGTTAGGTTATTGGCCTGGAATAATTACAGATTTGAGTAATATACAGTTAATTCAACTCCAACAACTTCTTTGAACCAAAATGACTAATCGCATGATTTTGGCAGCACATTTTCTGGAAAATAATGGTGCCTTTGGCATGAAGATAATCTAACGCAACACCATGTTTTCATTAAATCTATGTCATCTGGCTGCTGTGTTTAAGACATAACGACAATAAAGTCAGTCAGAAAGTCATTTCTAACTAAAGGGTCCTTTGGGAGCATTTTGTCCTTAAAACCCTTCTGAGGTTTTTATGCTGCTAAAAATAAGGAAAAGTTCTGCATCGCAGTTTATTTTAGTACAATATGTTTTTTTTCTGTGTCTGCGCAACCTAATTGTGATCTTCTACTGGACATAATTGATGACTAAATGAATAAATAACCAACTGATGTTATCAACCAAAGAAATTCCAGAGTGACTGTTAACATTTCATGGGATTTGGAGCTCTCCCACGCACATCCACAGACTGAACCTATAATTAGGAAACGCACTGGCATTACAAAGATATTTTCCCAAAACAGGCTCTAGCTGGGTGGTTGGCATATGCCCTCAAAACCGAGACAACAGCTGCCTATCTGCTTCAAAATCCTGCTTTATTGTATACCGGGGAATCTCCATTACTAACTGTAATTGGCTGCCACGTCATGTGCGCAACAGTATATTAATAATGCATAGCTCGCTTTTTGTCATAAAATGAAAACAGGTGTGTGCACTAACCTCTTGGGTTTTTTGTTAATAATTCCCATAACAACCAGTTTCATTGAAGGCCGCAGCCCACCCTTTATCTCTCCGATATACTCCTCCTGTGAAACAATGGAAGTGTGTACAGATCAGCGGTCACACTGGATGAGGCCTGTCGCTAAACAAGACAACACAGTCAGTTTATTATCAGGAGGATAAAACTGCTGCTCCCTCAGCGTGCAGCCTGCTGGTGTCTTAATCTGCGTGCGCTGCAACCTATGGCACCGAGGGGGAACAATAGCTTTATTGATCCGGATTTTAAACAATCAATGACTCAGCTGCATAAACTCTGCTTCTCTGTTTTCCCTCAGTAGCCTTAATATTTTTAAATAAAAATAGCAGTTTTGCAGATATATGAATGCACGTCGTGCCGAATAAACAACTGGAAGCTATACATACATTTTCTTTCTTGTCCTTTTCTTCCATTCCACTCAGGGCGTGATGCAGTGTGGAGGTTTGGAGCGGTGATGCCAACTGAGGACTGACTGACTCTGCCTCCAGCTGGCAAACCCCGCCTGCACTACGCGTTGTCATGGAGACAGGCTCCCAATTTGGCACCGATGGTGGTGGGAGAAAGAAAACAGGGAGGGAGGGGAGACATTAGAGGCTGAATGGACGTTTTTCAATTCAATCCCATTAATTTGGGTGAAAAGTTGGTTAAAGTAGTGTCTTGTATCATATCCCAGTATCCTATAGAGTTATTCGGTTTCTCATGTATATGTTTTCCCACCACTAGCTGTTTAGGATCCCTCCCTTCAATCAACCTGATGCTGCCTTCACTGCTCCTCGTTAAATCCTATTACTAAAGAAAGATACTATCCTGTCTTACTCTGCCTTATTGTTTGTCTTTATCATGCACTTAAGCTCCTCTTTAATAATGATTGTCTCATTAGTCCCACATGCAAGTTTATTTAAGAATAATCACCGTGGAGCTGAAATATTAAAGGTATTAAAACTAGATTTTGACACAGGGTCCCTCTACAAGACAGGCCTTTAAGATTATGTAAAAGTGCAGGAGCCACCTCAAGACCCTTAGAATTTTAATGTCAAAGTGTGCTTTAGCTGTACACATTACCAAACAAATTTGCAATTGACCCAATTGACAGTGGCTACTTGCAGCTCCAGTATTTCATTAGAAGTGCTCTAAATAATTGTTGTATACAATGTAAATCTCACTCAGATCTTTTTTAATTGAAATTTTAACTTAATTTATTGTAAATTTGTTTATTTTTTTAAAACCTGACTGAATGAAACACACAATAATTCCATGTCCCTGTGAAAAACACAATAAAGTCTCTTGAATCTAGAACAAAATAACTGTGAAACAGAGTGTCTGGGGCTCCAGGGTTATTTACTCAGGTTCCCAGGTTGATAATCCAGCTTTATTACATTAACCACAGTCAGTGCCTTGTTTAATGGCACCTTGACAATTGCTGCTAATAGAGGAGACTGTAACTACTGTGTTGTAAACTGCATGAATCTGCAAAGGATTTGTTATGCAAAAGAATGTGACATCAAATTCTTCCAACATATGTTCCTACCAGAAATTACAACCAGACTTGACAAAACTATCTTTATTTAAGGTCCATTTTTTCTTGGTCCTTCAATTGTGGCACATGGTCGTCATCAGCTGATTAGCATTGCATACTATGGAACTTTAAAGGATTAGTTTACAATTTTTCAAGTCTGTCTTAACAACAGTCAGGAGAAGCTTATACTGTATGAGGCCTCAGCAGTCTGAGTTAGTCATATCAAGTTGATATCTGCCACATTTACAGTCTTTTTAGCATCAAATTCAATCTTCGTGTTTCCCTAGACAGTATTTCCCTGTTCAGCTGCGATAGAAGTATAGTAACAAAAAGAGGGACTTTGACACTATAAAGATTGTAATGTCGAAATCTACTTGATTTGACTCATTTGGACGACTGAAGCTTCACATTAGCTTCAGATGAACTTTTAAATACATTTTTGCACAGACTTTTGGATTTTGGTCCCCATCACTTACATTATAAGTGCATTATGAAGGGATCTTCTGATGGTCAGTACGAACAGGAGGAATTATTACAGCAAGAAAAACCTATTTGAATGCTCATTTGGGCTCCTGAAACAGACTTGAAAAATTGTGAACTCTTTAATATTCTATAGCAACTGAACCTTGGGACTTTTCATCCATGTTGACTTCTGAGGCCCTAGAAGCGCTCAGAATCATGGAAAGTTTGAACATCAGTTTCATGGCAACTGGGCAAATTCAATGTGCTGTTGAGGACTGTGCTATTTAGTTGAAAGCTCTAGAAGTGGACTTTTGAGTTGAGGCTTATTTTCACTGCTGTTTCTATGGTCACGAATCAACCGCAAAGCACTAAAGCCAGCTTGCTTACAGATATAGAAATATTCGTCTGAAAACGTATTCTAAATTAAATAATACCCCAGTGTTTCTCAGTAGTTTGATTCCTGTATTTCCGACAGTACCTGAAGGCAGCAGCGAAAACCGGCTCCTCGTGCTAACCTTTGACCAACCAGCGTTGGAGAATCAGCTGATTGTGTCACATGACCTACGTTAACGCTCACCTAGCTTCCTAGCATAACAGATGAAGCGAAAGGAGTAGCTGGGAGGATATTTATCCCCAATTTCGGGGAGAAAAACGCACACGGAAATGAGTAAGTAACTTTAATCAATATCAGCTGTGTTCTAACTGCTTCATATGTTGGCCTGGAGACGCACCTCCGACATGTTACGGAAGTTAAGCTAAGTTACAGATTCAGTTACAGCATGTCAGCAACATTTCGGCTAATGCTAACTTGGGATCAGGAAAAAAAAATAATCAGAAAAAATACAAACATTCGTATTTTAAAAGCGTGTTTATTGTCGCTGGTTGAACACAGAAACTCACTGGACAGTTTTATGTCATGTCTCTTTCTTAACGTGCATGGTTTGTTTGCACAGGCAATTAAAGGTACAGTTGATGTAAATAAAATATTAGAAAATGCAACAAGCATGAGAGTCATTGAATTACATAACGTCACATAATTTTTTTCTATCTGCCCAATAATGAGGATATGGTCAATTAGTGTCCCGCATGACCAGCAGAAAAACAGTAAATACAAACAGCATGTTTTAGATAGATAATAACGTGTCATTCACTCTTTATTCCTGCCATAAACACATAATCCATCAATTCAAAAGCCCTACAGCTTTTTATTCTAAACAAACAGAGCAATTATAAATCTGTTAGGCTCTACTTTACTTCATAAAGTGCTAGTATTCAGTTTATGCTACGGATATTGCAAATATAAAGGTTCACAGCAACTCCTACAGCAATTTTAAATTCATTCTACATTTGAGCTTAAAGAGTCAACAAGGTCGGTATATGTATTTTTAACTAATAGCATATAGCCCCTCCCGTTGGTTTAATATTTTGAATGGTTGGGTGATATGAGGATACAGCTGAGAATTTGCCATAGCATCTCTTTTTGCCAGAAACAAAATAAATCGTCACACGCAGCTAACAGACCTTCTGAGCAAACTCACTCACATATCACATGTCATCGACAAGAAACTGCCACAACCAATCAATACATAATTGGAAAAATGAAAAACGATCCAAAAACTGTGTAACATATAACATGACCATTTTTCATCTTGGGTGCAGATCTTGCTTCTGAATGGTGTGTTAGCAAAGACGATGAATTAGGGCTGCATTTAACTATTGTTTTCATTATCGATTAATCTGTCAATTGTTGTTTGGTCTATAAAATGTCACAAAATGGTGAAAAAAGTTGATCACTGTCTCCTAAAGCCTGAGATGACATAGCTTTTTTTTTCTTAAAAAAGACTCAAAACGATTAATTGATCATCAAAATAGTTGGCAGTTCATTCAATAGTTGGCAACTAATTGATTAATCAACTAATTGTTGCAGCTCTGAAATACAATACTATGAACAAGCTATTTTATTATTGTTATTGTTGTTATTATTAATCTTTATTAAACAAGAACCATGCACAAAAAACATTTATCTCAAAATGAGAAGAGATTATTTATGCCAGATTATTAGCTAATTTCCTAATTGCTAATATCTGCCGTCCCTGGGCAGGCACACACAGAACAATCATCAGAATGTTCAATATATCGACTTTGCAATCGCTTCATCCTGTTTCAAATAGTCCTTGTTTTGTATAATTATATAAGTTCAAGTAAATCCTATAAATATTACTGTTTTTTTTCTGTTTCAGGTGAAGAAAGCTCAAGCATCCTCCTTGGCTACGTGGTCGTAAAGGTGCTCCTGCAGTTGTGAGCACTGAGCAGAGGAGTGTCACAGTGAAAGTGGCCATGCATCCCTTCGGCTGTGAGGCTGAGACGTCCCTTCAGGACCTGTTTGAGTACTTCAAGAGGTGCCTGCAGCATGGAGAGTGGGAGCTGGCCAGTGCTTGTGTGCCACAGCTGGTTAACTCCGCAGGAGGACTTTCAGAAAACCTACGGAACATAATCAAAGCTATTGTCTGCCATCCTTACATTTTAAAGTGAGTCACGCAGGTTATTCTTTGTCTTTTAAGCTCATTAAAGGAATGTTGCTGATATAGTTGCTTTTAAATTTGTGCTATTAATGTAATGACTGTATGTAATTGATGATTTTGTAGATGGGAGTCTGTGGGCAGTCCACACAAACTGGCTTGGTTTTGGCTTCAGGTCTTGGAGAAATGGACAGAAGAGCAGGTAATAATATATAAATTATAAGAGAATACATGTAGATTGCAGTTTTCTGTGTTCTGAGGTTTCTTACACTCATTTGCTGCACAGTGAAAAGCCATATTTGAATCAAGAAATGTTTAGACTTGCTATCCTTTAGCAACATTTGTTTCTGTTAATGTCACATTGTTTCTTTGAATCCTTGTTAGAACCAGAAAGACAATCTCAAAAATTGCACTGTGCCCTTTCACAAGTCAGGTAGTTTAGACTCTTGAAACGGGATGAAACATCACATACAGTTTGACTTAATAACTCTTTAAATACTGCTGTTTAAAAATGATTTTATTCTCCACTGCAGGTTTCTCCCAACATCAGAAGGGAGCTGGAGTTCCTACTCCTACTGGAGGAGCTGGGGTCAGAGGGCATCGCAGAGACGGCTCTCAAGGTTACTGTGATTTTTACTTTTGTCTGTAATCAAATCTGCAGTTGATAAAGTTGTTAATAGAAAAAGCATTTACTCAACAAACAAATGAATCAAATGGAGCCGTTTAAAGGATTATTAAGTTATGTTCATATGTATGGAGAATGATGATAGATTTGATCTGTTGTGTTTTACTTCATGTTTCAACTGGCCTGTTAACACACAGAATACAGAACTGAGATGAATTATCTCTCAGCAGGAGTTGCATCAGGCTTTCTTGGACACACAATCTGAGCAGAAGCCTCCAGAGGGTTCGAGGACAACAGTTCCTGCTGTTGAGTCTTGTCTCCAAACTTTATTGGAGAAAAAGAAGCCAAGACTCGCCCAGGCGCTAGCACATTTCTTACAGGTAGAATCAAGCATAAAATAACTTTGAAGAAACAAACTATAAAAAAAGAAATTGCACAATGTTTCATTTGCTGGATTATGTCTCTTTTCTGTCCTGTGTGCACATCATTTTATCAAACTGATGGTAAAACACACAAAAACAATGCATCCATGACAATATAAACATTAATATTTATGATTCTGGGTGTTCTGAATGCAAAACAATCATTTGAAATAGTTTTAACATAAAGTAAGTTGGTGTAAATTTATGATTACTACTGACAGAGCAGAGTTTAATATATCAAAATGGACGAAATAAGATTTGGTTGTTCTTTAGTTGTTACAATCAAACATCCAAACATAGATTTAGCTCATTTTAGAACACAATCCTGCTCCGGTTTCCTCACTCTCACCATCTCCCGCAGGACCAGTCATGCACAGAGGACCACACTCTCCAGCACACGTTCATCCAACACCTGATGAAGAAACTGGGAAAGCCGGAGAGACGGCCCGAGAAGATGGAGGAGTGGGTGGAGGAGATATACGCTGTGTTGGCCGTGATACCGTGGAGCCCTCGTAGAAGCGGCGGGCAGTTTGAGGCGCTGTGTGAAGCTCTGTGGGCGGCCAGAGACGGGCCCCTGAAAGAGGAGAGGGTCCTGAGCTCGCTGCTCCGCCCGCGATGTGACGCTCTGGTCTCCGCGTACTGCTCCACTGCTCTGAGGCTTCAGAGGGATCATCTGCTGAGGAGTGCGCCTGACACACAAGGTAATCTTTAGTGTGTTTAAGTGCATCATGTAGCACTCTGATAATGATGAGCCCAGTTAATGTAGTTTACTTATGACACTTTAAGCGGCGCCATATCATTATCTATGTCTCTAATGACTGGAACTCATAAAGAAATGTTGAGAGATCATCGGTATTTTCCATCTATTGTATTCAAGGTCAACTACAGGTTTCAGTTAGAAGGTGTGATGTGGCCAGGAGCTTTGTTCCTGTAAATCAGTTCCTCCTCTGTGTTGCGTTTGATACTGATAAGATATTTATAGCCTGAGATTGGGTCTTCTTTGCTTGCAGTAGTAAAGGAGAAACGTTGACTTCACCTGTTTCCTCTTTTTTCATCGCACTTCTGCTTCTGTGGCTGAAAATACTGTCACAAAAGTTTAATCTGGCAGCTTTTCTTGCCTATATGCAGTTTTGTTTGTGCCACACAGACTTCCTTTTGTTTTCTAAAGATTTAGAGTTTTATATTGGGGCTGCAACTAATGATTATTATCATTATCTACTAATCTGTTGATTATTTTCTCCATTCATCGATTAATCGTTTGGTCTATAAAGCAGCAGAAAACAAAATGACGATCATAATATCCTAGAACACAAAGTGACATCATCAAGTGTCTTGTTTTCTGTCAAACAGTCCAAAACCTCTGAATCTTTTATATACAAGAATGTTTCTCAATTTTAAGAACCTGTAACCATCAAATGTTTGGTGTTTTTGCTTGAAAAAATGACTTAAACGATTAATTGATTATCACAGTTGTTTCCTGTTATTTCCTGTATTTCTGTCCATCGTCTATTTGATGAAGTGATTCATTGTTCAGCAAATGTGTGATAATGAGGATACCAGTGATGATGGATTGGTGGTTTATGGTTCGCCCTACATACATACATTAACACTAATGACACAGGTTTATATGAGGGGAAAAAGATAAAAAGAAGAGATATTGGACCTGGGTTTTCCTCTCACTGCCTCCCATAATCTCTTATTTTCAGACTCACTAAGAGGCAAGAATGCGATTCTTTTGCGTTTTCCTCACAATACTTTTTCTGTTCGCTCACATAACTGTAGTTTGTCTTGCAACATTTTGAATCCCCTTGCAACACTATCATTGTTTTTGAAATAGTATAGTATTTTCTTTCTGTCTTTTTTCTCATCGGCTTTTTTTTTTTTTTTTCTTTTTCTAGTGGACCTCCCTGAAGCAGAGAAGCTGGCCCTCAGTTTATGTTGCCACAAAGATCGTCCATCCATTTGGAAGACCATCTATTTTGAGTGCCTTAGTAGCGGAAAGCACTTCCTGGAGCAGGTCTTGGTAAGTGGACCTGAACCATTGGAAAAATGGTAATCCATTGTTTTGTAACGAGAATTAAATTCCCTACAAGAAGTAAAAAAAGTGTACAAAGTCTTCTTTCAGTAGTTTAAGTCTCTTTATTTTTCATAATTAGTACACAATCCAATTGGCCAAGTAAAGTTGGTTAGCAACCGCATGTGATGAAATTCAATAATGTAATAAGATTGGTTCTTCCTGTAGGTTACTGGACTTGACCTGATTAAACACGAGGAGTTCTCTCAGCTGAAGGACTTACTGCAGTTGGAGTTCCAGCCTCTGTCTCGTCTGCTGTTGCTGCTGGGATGGACTCAGTGTCGCGGTCTGAGTTCAGCTCAAACGCTGCTCAGCATCCTTCACTGTGAGCAGGTCAGGACTGAAATCATTCACCTGTTCCCATCTCATCTGATCTACAACAGTTTAAGCATAACCTGAGTCAAAAACTAATCAGAAATCAATACACCGATTTAATATTTTCAACATTCTGCTGTGGTCATTTGCTTATACACCATTTATTATCTCTTTAGGCATCAGCCAATGACTCTGTTCTGCAGGAGTTTGCCAACCTTTTGTCATCTCAGCTTGGAATACTTGAATGGTGTAAAAACAACAATCCGTAAGTATATGTTTTTTCTTGCTTTTTAAAATTTGACTAATATTTGTTCAGTAGCAATTTATAATACATTTTTTTGTCATCATTATTTACTGCTTCTATATGTTGTTTCTTCCTGTGCAGAGGGATTTCCATGGAGGCATTGCTGTCACAGCTTCATACTCTTGACAATCATTCAGCCCTCTATATTCTGCATTCCTTGACTCCTTTGGCTCAGTTTGAAGAGCGCAGGATACTGGATCTGCTACAGCAACTGCCAAATTCACCAGGAACAGGTCAATGTCTTTATCATCCCCTCTATATAAATAAATATTGGGCTTAATGCTGAAAGAATGATGTACCTTATGTTTCGTAGTAATATCACCTCGCCTGATCTTCTCTTTATTTTCTTGCAGAGGACACTGAGGCCATCAGTACTCTCAGTCCTGGTGTGCAGAGGAACATCATTTTGTTCCAGGGCTTCTGTGCCATGAAGTATGCCATCTACGCTCTCTGTGTAAATGCACATAAATACTCAAATTGCAGCGAGTGTGAGTCCATGCAGCAGCAGCAGCAGCAGCAGCAGCCATCTGGAACAGAAATGGACCAAAATCAAACTTCAACTTCCTCAGAAGGTTTGGAGGATGTCTGCAGTGAAGCTTTTTGATATTAACAGTAGACATTGATGTAATGAGTGGACTGTTTTAACACATGGGTGGTTTGGTTTGGTAGTGTGGTAACTAGTACAGTTACAGAAAAAAAACACTTTAGTAAAATATGTTGAAAAATTGAAGCATTCAAGCCAAATACAAATAATTTCTTGTGTAGCAAAGATAAAAAAAAATCATTCACATCTTAGAAAACATGTCATTCCACTTTGTCCACACTTTGATCGTGTTTTAAAACCTGATTGTTTAAAGCTTACAAGGTTGTCTTTCATTGATCACTGACCTCTTAAATATAATTCTGAATCATATTAGGACCTCGTTTTGTCTCTTTTTTTGTTTTGCAGGTTGTCATTTGCAGTTCCTGCACTACCTGTCAGAGTGCCGGCTCTATCTGGAGGCCGTGCCCGCCATGTTCCGCCTGGAGCTCCTGGAGAACATCTTCTCCCTTCTCTTCCTCTCCAGCGCTGACTTTGCTCTGCAAACCCAAAAGGACACAAGTCCAAATATAAACACAGGGAACACCTTTCATCCAGTCTCTTTATCAGATGCAAGAAACACAGATTTGGAACCAGGAATCAAAGCCAAGACAGATGAGACTGAGCACAGCAGGAAAGACAACCAGAAGCAACATGCAGCCCACTGTAGTCACCTGGACCTGGGACACTTCACCCAGGGCTGCAAGGGCTTTCTGGTTGATGTGACGGCCATGGAGGGTTTTCTGAAGCTGCTGAAAGAAGGGCTGGATGGCATGTGTGTAGTGGGCCAGCAGGAGGGGCAGGAGGCAGGAAGAGCTCTGCCCCGAGAGGCGGAGGTGGTGGAGAGCCTCGGCTGCTCGGTGACAGCGGAGACGTTCGCGGCTCGCCTGCAGAGGTTATCTAAACGCACCGCAGAGGCTCAGTGGAGGCTGCAGATCATCACCAGCAATCAGGGCAGTGGAAGCGGTGAGATTGTCAATGTGGAATACCCAGACAGAAAATCAATGACAACTCAAATTTACATGCATATCGCTCATCTTAATGCTCAACTCTGATTATTGCTTTAATGGCAATCTTGATGGTAAACTCACTTGCAGGTCCAGAGAGTCCTCTCCAGATGTCAACGGTCAGCTATTCTGCCAGTTCTGTGGGACGCAGCAAGAGCTCGAGTCTGAGGAGAAGGAAGAGGACGGGGAGACATGCTGCAGAAAGACAAGCCTCCATAGAGAAACACAACGGAGAAGTCAGCACAAGTACATCAGGTGAGGAATAAATATCAGTCTTGCCTTTGCATATTTACTGTATCTCTGCTGATTTGGTCTGTTACAGTCACGTCAAATCACATTTAATTTGATGTTTTTCACCAATTCATGACTTACAAAAGAAACCAGAGACATCATTTCATCTTAATAACTTGAGAATACTGTTTGCTCTTATATTCTTTGAGAAAATATGTGGGTAATTTTTTATGGGAAATAAACTAAACCCTTCAAAATAGGGAAGACAAGTTTTAACTTAATTAGTTAAATTAATGGCTTCTGTCTGTTCTTTATACACTAGATTGATAAATTTTTTATCCCTCAGGAGATATAATTCTAAAGATTTTCCTTTGGAGACATTTTACATATATTTGTGGACTTAATAACATATTATTTATTCTTTGTTAGATGGTGGAGGAGCGGTGGCTGGAGGTTTTGTGGAACTGGAGGTTTGTCCATGTGGAGGTCCCCACAGCTGGTTGGTCCCCGCCATGTTGTCCCCTCCTGAATCTCTACTCATGTCCTGCATCCGACGAGGAAACTTCATGGAGGCACATCAGGTCCGTATGACAGCTGGACTCAAAAAACTTTTTTTTTTTACCAACCAAAAAGTTGAAGTTCCTCCTATTGACACTACTAGAACAATTACTATTGTTTCTGCTAGTGATATAATATCACTACCACTAATAACACTGTCCTTTACGCCTACTACCAGTATCATTACTGCTACAACTACTTCTCATTATGATTATTATAAAACCTTTATAAAACACAATAAACATAATTAGGTCAGTTTAGCTTAGTTTAGTTTGGTATTTAAGGTAGGTAAGGTATTGATTCTTTTACAGTAAAGACTGATTAATATGAATAAGTCAACATGACAAGTTTTAGGATACACATGAAGTACGATAACATCTGTTACACCAGCAGAAAAATAAAATAAAAATAAAATATATTGATTGTTTGGTGTTCGGTTTGCTGCTCTTCAGGTGTCTCTGGTGTTTAATCTGGAGGCGTCTGCCTGTTGCGGTGAGCTGGTGTTCATGGAGCGCTACAAAGAAGTCCTTGTGGAGCTGGGTCGGGTGGAGCAGAAGATGGAGAGCCAGTCTATGTCTTCATCCTCATCCTCTTCAGAAGGCTTGGTGTCAACGGCTGGTTCTGGGACGGGGAGGAGTCGCCTGGGCAGCAGCGGGCGGTCGACCCTGCAGGCCATCGGAAGTGCTGCTGCTGCAGGTTCGACCTTCTGTTTTACTGTTTTTCTACCTCTGGTGTGTCTTAGATTGCTTTGTTGCTCTTAATTTAATAGTTGTGTTTATAGCAGAGACGAGAGTAGGTAAAGAGAGCAAACATTTTTCACAAAAATTTGAGAAAAAATTCAAGTTGAGCTCTTTTTCTGAAATTGATTTGTCACGGCATTGCATTGTGATCTACCGAGGGAATTGTTTTTAGAGAAACTGATGTTTTTTTGTTGAACAGTGGTTAAAATGGTGACTCTACTCTAGAAAAAGACATGAAAACTTGACATTTACTTTGTGTTGGCAGGCGAAAAATATTATCAAATTCCATTGTGGCTGTACTGGACATGTCATATTATCTATTGCAACATTGTTTATATTTTGCTCGTTGTCAAGGAGATGAAACACACACCACCAAACTACACTTAGGCCCATAAATGTAACATGTTTGGATAGTTAGGGTTTTTATATTTTAGGACACATCCATCATATATAACTCCTGGGGTTTTCATGTTTTAATTTCTTATTGGTTGCCTGTAATGTGATGTGTGATAGCACTTTGTGTGTGCTTTTTACATTTTTAAATGTTTTTATTGACTCTGACTTAATAAGACCATGTAATGAAGTTTAACAGTTGATCTGACTTCTGTGTGCAGGTGTGGCTTTCTACTCCATCTCAGACATAGCGGATCGTCTCCTCAGCACCCCCGCTCACCCGATGCCCTCACTGGAGGAAGGCTACTGGCTGAGTCGATGCTCTTCAGAGCCCTCTGGCCTCCTTTACACACTGCTGGAAGAGCTCAGCCCAGCGGCCATGGCTGCCTTTGACCTGGCTTGCTGTCACTGTCAGCTTTGGAAGACGTCCCGGCAGCTGCTGGACACAGCGGAGCGCAGGCTCAACAGCAGCCTGGAGGCTCGAGGTATGCAACCAGCATTTTAGGATGTTTTTGGAAGAATTCTTAAGAATGTTGACCCAAGTTATTTTGATTGTTGAGTTCACATAACAGATTTATTCTGACATGGAGATTTGTGTGTTGCACAGTTAGTAGTTCTCGTTCTTGTCTTTAATTCCTGTCTGCTTCCCCAGGTGTGAGAGTTGATCCAAAAGTTCCTCATTCTGAGAGGATCTGTGGATTTCCCATGGTATTACAGCAGATCAACAAGATCCTGAATCATTCTGCCACTAATAAGAGCTCTGTCAAAACAGGTGATAACAAATGCTCACACATTTTCATTGGGGAAAATGATGAGGGTTGAAAACTGACATTAGCCGTTTTTAATACTCCACCAGCAAGATGGCAATCATCTCTACTTGGGAGTTCATATTCTATTCAGATTTAGCTGGTAATAAATATGAAATAATGATAATAGCCAACTACACACAACGCCCTGCAGATGCAGGCAAGTTTAAAATGAAAAATTCACAGAATATACTGAACAGTTACTGACTCACTCTCATTTATAGAAGCTGTCGGGGAAGAAGTGTTTGCCAGCCCATTTGGTTGCTGCATCCAGGAAGTGCTGCTCTGTTGCCACCCAACACTGAGTGAGGAGTTCATCGCCGCTCGGCTCAGTCTTGTTCAACGCTTGGAGAACACGCTGCACGTTTTGAGTACAGCTACAGACGGAGCAGGTCAGCTCAGTTAACGTGGCTTTTTAGATGCAACACAGTTATAACATTCACTTACATTTGGTGGTCAAATCAAACACTTGGAGTTATGTTTTATGGCATATCTGATGGATTGTCAAGTACAGTTTTAAAATGAAGAGTTTGAATTGAAGAATGAGAATTGATGAGATTAATGAAGAGTTACCAACAGTAGTGTTTTTATCCTCCTATTAAAAAGTCTGAATGTTTGATGTTACCTCTTGTGTAACAGAGGGAAGCGTGGGCAGCGCTCTTCTGGCGCTACTGGTGGAACAGGCCAATCTGAAGCCGTCGGAGTTGGACGGCCACCCTGTGCGCTCCAGTATGAAGCAACTGCTTCGCTCTCTAGACCAGCTCTGTCCCTTTGAGCCAGACGGAGAGCTCGCCAGACCAGATTTTGTGCGCAGTTTCCTCGATTTCGTCAACACACTAGCATCTGTACTGGTGCGCAGCCTTAGTTCAGAAGGTAAAAAAGTTTGTTAATTGAGTAGAGATGATGTAGCATTCATTCTTCTGCCTTGTGCTTTTCAGGTTCGACAAATAATGTAGTGCATAATTCTATTTTATTAAAAAATTCTTGATTATTCAGACTTCACCATCTCAGTCATAATTAATAGTGAAGGGGTTTCTGTGTTTATTTACACTCATTTTCCACACCTATGTTGTCCCAACTGGTAATGGAAATCAAATTGACGGTAATTTGGTCACAAGGTCAATTTTATTCCAAACGTCTGCCTAAATAGATGACAGTGAATCTTCTTAATCCACTGACTATAGCTGGTTTTATTCTGACTCGCCTCTCTTGCTTCTTCTCTCAGACCAGAGCAGTGAAGTGAAGCTGGGGAATCCATTGCTGGTGTTGCTTCAGGCTCCATCTCAGCTTCTCTCCCACCTGCTGTTTGACAGACAGGTGTCACCTGACAGGTATACAAAGTTGTTAAACCCAATCAGCGTGAATAAGTATACATCAGCCTGTAGTCGTCATGTCACATCATGTTTTTTTGTCACAACCTGACAAAGGTGTGATTGGTCGCAGTGTTCTGTGTTTCAAGAGAATACCTTGTGTAACCGAACAACGGGAGGCTGAAGTACTGTTGAAATGATCGTGTGGTTTAATTTATGCTTGACACTTCTCTACATACTTCTACATCACATTTGACACTTCTACATTTAGTTGTAAGGTCGCACCTGGCCTGTCTATTTGTGAACAACTTATCTGGTCAATTATTATGTTCTGCTAAATAGCTGAATATCAACAAGAATGAGTTGAGATGATTAAACAAGTTCTGCTCTGTAGAAGCTTTGCCAAGTTTCAGGTTCAATATTAATCTCGGATAGACCACAACATTCAATCTGTTAATAATGGTGTGAAAGAGAGGATATAGAATTCAACTTAGATATACATATATTTTCTTAGATTGATGTGAGGACAATAGCTTGCTTTTATTCTAAATTGCGTGTCCCGTTGTTCGTCCAGGCTGCTGTCGCTGCTGCAGCAGGAAGGTCTGCGACTGAGCGTCCAGCAGGTGATTGTCCAGCGATGCTGTGAGACTCTGCCCGTGTGGGTCTCCTGTCCAGGTGTTAAACAAGACATCTGTCCGGCCAAGAGCGACGACGGAGTGTTCGGAGTCGACAGTTTGTCCGCTCTGCTCCAACAGCACGCTCAGGAGCACGTGTCAACTCTCGGGTTCACAGAGCCCCAGTCTGACATGAGCTTTGAGTCCTCGGACTCAGGGGAAGACACCTCGACTACACCCATCAACCTCTCCTACTCTCCACCCTCTCATTCTTCCTCTTCCTCCTCTTCTTCCTCCTCCTCTTTTTTTCTCACGCCTTCGGCCCTGTCTTTCCTAAAATCTCGCTCCCCTTTACTGGCAACGTTAGCATGTTTGAGTGCTTGTAAAGGAGAAAATGCCCGGATACAGTCCTCCGGATGGTCAGGATTTTTCCGCAGCGGGCATAAAGAGGTCGTCCTAGATGGAGAGCAGATTTCTCGCGAGGCTGATAACCTCCTGAAGGAGTTCCCCATTCTCCGGGCCTACCTTCACACCATGGCTGAACCTGTGCTGGGTACCCCATTAAGTGAGAGTGAGGAAGGCTCTGCTGGACTATGGGCGCTTGTCTGTGGGAAACCCCTCGTCAGTCTCCTGCTGTCTGGGCCTCAGGAAGAAATTGCCCAGGTTGTGGCTGCCGAGGCCTTCCAGCAGGCTCTGACCTCTAAAGACTTGGGCCGAGCCCTGAGCCTGCTGGAGCTGTACGGGCAAGACTGCAGCCAGGAGGGGGCGCTGAGAGACCGTCTGCTTGCTTTTGCTGCTTTAGAAGGTGAGAAATGCTGTTAAAAGGCAGAACTTAAAGGTTCCTGGAATGGCTTTGTTGGCACTTGTATGCCTCTAATAAATACAGATATGATGACAGTATTCTTTTGTAAAAAACCTATTATTTGACAGTTTCTCAACTACTTCCCAGTTACATGTACCTACATGCACATTTATTGATTAATAAAGTATTTATTAAGCAAAAATACAAAACATTTGCTGGTTCCAGCTTCAGAAATGTGAGGATTTGCTGCTTTTCTGTTTTTTATATTATTGTAAATTGACTATTTTTGGGTTCCACCTACTGTTAAGACAAAATAAGACATTTTAATACGTTACCTTGGCCTCAGGTAAAAAGTGATGGCCATTGGTCACTATTGTGGTGACATTTTATAGACTAAAGGTTTAATTGATCAATTAGATAAATAATCAATTAGATAAATAATCAGCAGATTAATCAATAATGAAGTGTTAACTAAATTAAGTGTTAGTTCAGTCAGTTTTATTTTTAAATTCTTCTTAATCTCTATTTTATCAGAATAATCTCTTGATATCCAAATAGCTTTTTTTCAAATGAATCATGGCCAAAATGGCATTACAATTATGTAACACAAAAATGTAGGGCTGCAACTAACAATTATTGTCATTATCAATTAATCTGTCAATTATCTTCTCGATTAATTGAGTTGTTTTTAGTTGTTTTGTCTATAAAATGTCAGTAAAGGTGAAAAATGTTAATCACTGTTTCCCAAAGCCCTTAAAATATTTATATTTAAGAATCTGGAATCTCTCTTTCTTAAAAAATGACCCAAAATGATTAATTGATTCTCAAAACATTTGTCAATTAATTTTCTGTACTTTTGAATGCAGCAGTTGTTTCAAATGTAAGTAAAATGTTTGTTGTTTATGTGATTTGTGTTTGTACAGGTGGAGATGAAGGTATAGGTCAGCTGTTTCCCGTACAGGATGCTAACCTGCGAGCCCGCGTCGCCCTTCAGGCCCTCGAGCGCTGGCCTCTGTCGGCCTGTCTGGAGCTGCTGGAGTTCTGCCTCAATGACCCGAACACAGAGGCCTCACTGAGAACAGACTTGGAGCTGAAGAAGAAAGAACTGGATATCTATCGCTGGGTAATATCTAGAGCTGAATTCAGATTTATTATTTTGATTGCAGAGATAAATGTATTTGTTATAATGTATCAAAGTGGTCATTCTGGCAGACAAAAGCACAAGAGACAGAATTGTTAAGCTACAACTTCAAGGTTGGAGAGAGTTTGTGTCACTTTGCAAGTCAATACTTGCTTTTGGAAAGTTTTGGAAAGTATGTACTTCTTGTTTTATCCCTGGGGCAATGTGTGATTTTAGTTTGGCGTGCAGTACATGTTTTTCGTGTTTCATTAATATAGATTGGCTCGATTTCATGTTTGTGTTCTTTCGTTCTGACAGATGTTAGATTTACAACCTCCATTGCCGTGGGCTAGTTGGCAGGAACTGAGGACTGAGTCTAAGACAAACTCTGAGTCCATGTTATCTATGTTGTTGGAGGCAAAGGTATGTACAGCAGACACATCTGAATCACACATCTTGTCAGACACACTAATATTTCTATATCATATTTAGTCATTAAATACAATATAATTAATCCCATTTTTTTTTTTTGCAGGAGTTTGCTCTTTGTGCACAGTGGGTGGAGCTGTATCCTGTTTCTGAGCAGTTGAGACTACAGCTGCAGACTGAGCATTTACTTCATCTGCTGGAGAAGGGACAGACAGATGAAGCTTTCCAGGTCTACTGCTCAACTTCTGGTTCAATTTATATTGAAATCCTTTCTTTAACTTGTATAGAACACCGGCAGATCTGTCAGAGAAGCAACCAGGAATTCATAATGTCACTGATTTGATCCCTGCTACTGACAGTATCCAATACAGTTTATGTGCTTTTGTGCAAAAGTCCCCTAGTTTGTTTGTATAAATGAAAAATAATCCTTTAAAACACATCATCCTTGTAAATGTAAACTACTATCTGTAGATGTTTTTTTAAGGTCTTCAACGTTTAAAGACACTCTTCAATTGTGATTCAATCATCACCATGAAAGTTTCTCTCTCAACCATTTAAATTCATGATTATGTTCATGATGTCCTTTGTCCCTATCGCTTATTTATTCAGCTACTCGAGGGTCTCTCCGATTTTGTGGTCGGCCTGGACGTTTGTGAACGTGCTCTGGACCGCCGCCCCGGATTGGCTGCTTGTCACTTCCTGGCGGACTACCTTACTCTGCATTTCCAGAGGCAGGTGTCTCCGGCGCGTCGGCGACACATTCATGCCCTTCATCTGGGCTCGAAGGTTAGTAAATGTGAAGAGATGCACTGATGTAATTTTTAACAAGTTTAACAATTACAGCAGCAGAGCTCTTTATGTTTCTAAGCGCTTTAACACAAAGGGAAAAAGAAAAAGATGGAAGATATCATGGAACAATTTAATCTAACTGGTTTAATCTGTAAAAATATTCATGAAAAAGTTGTTCCCATAAATTATTAACTACTATTGTGTCTTGGTTACTGCCGGGAAGCCTATCATGTATAATATTTTACTGTTAACTACTTGTTCTTGGTATTCATTTGTGTGTGTTTGGTGCTTTTGTTGTGATATTTCTTCATGTCCGACAATGAACTCCTGTCCCCGTCTTGTTGAGCGGTTGTTGGTCTGTGAATAAACAACAGGATCTATCCCTGACAAAGTCTGATATGTTAAATGGACTGCACTTACATGGCGTCTTTCTAGCCTTCCAACCACTCGAAGCGCTTTATACTGCAGGCCAACATTCACCCTTTCACACCCACATTCATACACTGGTGGGAGAGGGCTACCATGCAAGGTGCCAACCTGCTCGTCAGGAGGGGAAACTAACGCATTCACACACACTCAGACAGCCATCGGGAGAAATTTGGGGTTCAGTATCGAGGACTGGAGGAGCCAGGGATCAAGCCAATTAGTGGACGACCTGCTCTACCTCTGAGCCACAGCTGCCCCTAGATGTTGTGTTTTAAAAAATATTGTTGTGTTGTCAATAAACCTAAACTTAAATAATTTCTGGTGGAGTGATATGGCCAATTTGCAAATGTCGAGAGAAAAATATTTATCAGATGTTAATGGATATGGTATTGCTCCATATCTGCATGTTGTGTTAATATCAGTGAATATGTTTCCTCCTGCAAGGTGTTGCTGACTCTGCCTCCAGCTGCCAGGCAGGACTATTTCCCGCTGCTGTCGGAGCCCCTGCTGATGCTGGAGCAGCTGTTGATGAATCTGAAGGTGGATTGGGCAGATGTAGCGGTACGAACCCTGAGGAGTCTTCTGGTCGGACAGGAGGCCGGCTTCGGTGCTGAAGACATCGATAAGCTTCTGGCAGACTACGCCTGCAAGGCACTCGACTTCTCCTGCGCCCCCAGAGAGAGGTCTCGATCTGGTCAGTGCTACTTCTGTTAACACAGAGTATCAAAAACTGTCAAGTACGGAAAACTGACATTGAATGTTTCATCAGACTTTTAGTCTTGATCATATTATAAGAAAGCAGCTGTATAAGCACAAAGTTCTTGTGCAGTTTCTTTATGTTGTTACGTGTTTGTTTGGCACCAGTATTGAAAATTTCCAAAACCCGGCCCTAACACTGAGACATACACTTGACAGTATCGACACATTACTGATGAGTCATGTTGACACAAATCTACACTCACTGATGAGGACGTTCTTGCCCTCAGACTCAGTTTTGTTACCAGTGAATAACAAATATTTATGAAGTGCCAAAACACATGACTGCTGCTTGTTTTTCAGACTCTGTAATCAGCCTCCATGACGCACTGATGCAGTGTCCCGCTCAAGACATCTGCTACTCAACGCCCAGTCGACTTGAATCTCCAGCACCCTCTACAAGTGAGATCGCCTAACAGTGATGTTTTGATACACTTTCAGCCACATAGAGGCACTGCTGGAGTTGATATATTCTTGCCCAGCTTAGCTTGGAAGATGCTTGAGTCTGCCATCTGGTTTTTTTTTTTTTTTGTCTTCTCTCAAACCACAACGGACGTTTGCAAATGAACTAACTTTTAGTTTAAAGAAACACAAATGATTATCTGTTTTTGGATGGCATTTCATATTTCTTCATACCTAGTGAAAGTTAATTGGTAGGTGCGCTACTGTTGATTGAAGGTCCTGGTTTAGAAACTTGTTCTCTTATTGGTTTTGTTTGTTTTTTTTATTGTGTACTTACCCATGTTTAATTACAGCCAGTACGCCTACGCACACATCATCCTCCTCAAACAACACAGAGAGGGATCGAAGCTCAGTGGGGAGAAAACGTCGCTCGCCTGCCAAGTTCCAACCTCCGGACCAACCCCCAGCCCGCAAGGACTGGGTCCCTGACACCCTGCAGCATGTTTGCATGGTCTGCCAGCGTGAGAGGTTCACCATGGTGAGGGAGAAAAACAAGTGCTGTAACAAAGTGAAAAGAAGCACTTTCTTTTTTATATATAAAATACACAGTGTTGAATTTAATTTTTTTTGGTTTTTACAACTTTTATCAGACACAGGGCTGGATAGGAGAATTTATGAATTAAAATAAGTTTGTAAAATGAACTATTTACTAAGTATATTTAACATTGTTAGTAAGGGTAAAGTCACTGACTGTCTAAATCATACTAAACACCAAAATTCTTTAATGTTGAATAAATATGCTAGATTTTGTAATAAAGACTGTAATTGTCAGGCCAAAATGAGATGAAAAAACTGTGAACAGTGAAAGTAAACTAAGACGAGAATAACGTTTTAATACCAGGCGGCTCAAAAGGAGTATAATCCAGATCTTATGTTTTCTCTGTAAATAATGGCCATTTGTCTTATTTTTTTTCTCTCTTTTAGTTCAACAGACGGCATCATTGTCGGAGATGCGGCCGCCTGGTTTGTCACGCGTGTTCTGAGAAGAAAATGCCTGTGGAGGGATGCCTGGGAGATGAAGTCAGAGTCTGTGACCAGTGTTACGCCTACTTTCACCCAGAGTAAGACGCTTCAAGTGATGCAAAGCTCACCACTCTAATAAAATCTTAAGGGGGAAATAAAAGCGGCATTGCTGAAAATAGTGTGTTTGATCTCATGCAACATGTATTTTAAGGTATTCCTGCACATGATTTATCACAGCAGACTCACCGCTGCGGAAACTGCATATGAAATTTAACGTCTGGGAAAAGCAGGTGTAAAAATCTGTGGCAGTGTTTTATCAGACACAAGGAGGGAGAGAGACGGACAGCAAAAGAGAGAGAAATGCAAAATAAAGATAGAAATTTACTTTATTTAAGAGCAGCAATGCAAAATCTATTTTTTTACGCACAAGTTAACCTTTCTGTTTCCCATTGGTCCCTCTTGTCTATTTTTCCTGACTTCTGATGGCTCACATTAGCTCCAATCCAGTGTGATATGATTGAAGCAGCCAGTAATAGGCAGTTATATAATCTGTTTACAGAAATAATCTAGTCAAAGGAGTTTAAAAGTTTTTCAAAAGTCACCCACTGATTTCTCATAACTCATTCAATTACTGATCTTTTTGTTGAGCTGATGACATGAAGATATTTAACTAATATTTCCTCACGTCCCTCATGTGGGATGAATACATGCTTGCAGATCCAAAAGCAGCACTCATTCCTTTTGCAGACATGCACAACAGGAGTCAAAATAGCACTTTACGCAAATCAGAGGAACCACTGCTAACTAGTAATTAAAATGTAAACCAGACCGTGTAACACTTTTTAATGTGTCTGACTTGAGAAATAACAGGACAGAACAAAATTTGGGGTCTGAAAATGGTCACCCTTTAGTACAGAAGGTCTTTAAAATGTGGTGGGGTTTTGCAGCAGGGCCAGGGTGGGAACCAGACGGGGAACAATCTAGATACAGACAGAAGCAGGCAAAAAAAAACGTGATTTGAAATGTTTCTGTGTTTTTTTTTTTCTTTGCTTCCATGTGCAGTTCAGATGATGAGCTGGAACCAGTTGAAGGTAAACAAAGTAAAATTGTAAATTTTATGTCATCGCTTTCATGTGAACTATTTCCCCTTTGCTATATCAGTGTGAGAAAAATGTCTCAAAACCTTTCATTTAACTGTAAAAGCAGGATGCAGGATTAATAATGTGTAAAATCCTGATACATGCATTCTGAAAAATGTACAAAATGTACAGTACCAGTCAAAAGTTTGGACACACCTTCCTATTCCCTTGAATGAGAAAGTGTCCAAACTTTAGACTAGTACTATACAAATCAGTAATGTAAAGACGCTGTACTGACGAGCTTTCACCCAGTCTCTCTGTCTGCTGGTCTGTGCAGTGGCTGGAAGCCCAGTGGTGACAGAGGAAGCTCTTGATGGGATGCTGCATCTGCCCGAAGTGGTCCAAAGGCAGATTCAACTCGGCACAAACCCTGCAGAGAACCAGTTGCTGCGGAGCGAGTTCTACTTCGAACAGGTTTGAATGTTCATCATTACACAGGATCTGACGGAACTGACTTGTTACGAGTTACTCATTTTCAGCTTGTTGAGGATGAATGCCAATACACGTCATGATTCACAGTTCATGTCCTGTTAATCTGATTATCTTAAACAGTAAATATAATTATTGTTTCAGTACGGTATGTCAAGTTCAAAGTCATGCTGCATATTTCCTGCATCCTAAACAGCTGAAACAGTTGACAAGAAACTATTATTCAGTTGTCTTCTAGTAAAATGAACCCAGTGAATACAGTGAGACTAATTCTGCACTTTCGCTAAAACTTCAAGGCTCCCAGCGCGTACCTCTGCGTGGCCGTTTTGTCTCTGCACAGCGACCAAACAGCCTGCGGTCATCAGCTCATCAGCCACTGCCGCTCCCTGTCTTGTAAGCTGACCAACCCGGAGGTGGACGCCTGCCTTCTCACAGACATCATGCGGCAGCTGCTCTTCAGCGCCAAGCTGATGTTTGTCAAAGTTGGCCGGAGCCAGGATCTCGCCTTATGTGACAGGTGAGACGCAACCCCAGGTGGAGACTGGAGCCGAAGTATCAAAATTTAACTCTTGTTCAAGAAGGAGCGTTTCGCAGTGCAACACACAGGATGAGGTTACAAAGAAAAGGGCTCCTGGAGGGGCGCCTACATCGAGTTTCAGTTCTTCTCCCAATCTGTCAAGTACAGACTTCATCGATAACATCATGACCATTTTCAGTTCTCCTGTTGAGGAGCCAACATGCAAAACTGACCCCCAGATGACATGTCTCGCCCTTATTTTCTACATCTTCCTCTTTACAAATATAATGCTGAACTTCCTTTAAACTTAGCTGATGAGTCTGCTGATGTTGCAGTACAAGACAGGAACAATTCATCATGATCAATATAAAATAGTAACACACATACACAGTTTAATCATCATTTTTATAACAGGGTGTGTGGTTTTTTTTAAGGAAAATGGGAAAATATTTCAACAGTGGGAGAGTGACACAATTCCGGTGATATATTAGAGAAAGATGCAGGTGGGATGTTATCTGTGCTTGGCAGAGGAATAATTGAGGTTTCAGAGCCATGGAAACAACCAGCTGACTATTTCTAGGTGTTCTTAAAGCTACATCAATCCATTTTTGAAGAACCCCCAAACAAGCTGACAGACAGATGCCACTGACATTATCACTTTGCAAACAGTCGACACAGAACAATATTGGCATCTCATTGAAGCTGGTTTTCTGGACACCTGGTTAAGTGTAAGTCTGGTATGTTCTGTTTTTTTAAGCTCTGGTTTGGTCTCCATCAACTCCTGAGAAAATATGCGGGTCTTTTTTCACAAGCTAGTAACTGTAAAACTAAAATAATTAGCTAAAGAGACTAAAAATTTCTCCGGAGCTGCAGATTTGGGTAGTAATTCTCTGGAAGGTAATTTTATTCTGTGGTAATCGAAACTCATGAGTCACTGAATTATGACAGTTGAGGTCATGTCAGACGAGTGTCAACCCCAGCAAATATTCTGAAATGACTTCCAAAAGATTTACACTTATCACTCATTTCAGGCCAGTTTCTTAGTCATCTCTGTATGTGTGTCTTCCTCTTTTCATCTCACATACACACACAGATTGTTCACTTTTTTCTTCTTTCTCTTTTATTTCCTCTCTGTTTCCACAGTTACATCAGCAAAGTGGACGTGCTTAAGATTCTAGTGACGGCCAATTACAAATATGTTCCTTCTCTGGATGACATTCTGGAGACCTCTGCTGTCACACGTCTCCGTAACCAGCTGTTGGAAGCAGAGCATTATCAGCTAGCAGTGGAGGTGAGGCAGATGGTGGTTTATTTTTGGAATATTATTTTATTTATATGTGTAGGGACTTTTACGGAAAACGATAATCTCAAACAAAGAGAAGATTACCTGATTGAACTATCAGCTGCTTTACATCTGTAGTCCCTGGGCAACAAATACAGTAAATACAAATAGGAAATACAAGAGATACTTATGTGTTGGACAATTACTCCCATAGTCACATTTCAATCACACACCCAACCATGTGCAATATAAACACACTTCCCACCCGGGTTCTGTTTCATACTGGATTTGAATAGATCAGATTAAGATTTATTGTACCTGTAGATTTGATTGACCGGTAAAACGTACACTTACAGCCTAGAGTTTCTCAAGTTTTACTTGCCACACCTGTGTTATTAACATTGCATGTTTATGTGCAAGGCATATTTATTTGCCAGCGTATCAGCCTCTCCTAGGCTATTCAAAAGGACAAAAGATTATTTCAGATTAGGAGATCATCACACATTTCAAGATAAAATACTGCAGTAGAAGGAAATATGTGTTAAATAAACAGAAACATTAATTCTCATTGTGACTGCTTGTTTGGCTGCTTTGGTAGGTTTCTACCAAGAGCGGCCTGGACCCTGGCGGTGTGTGGCAAGCATGGGGCATGGCCTCTTTGAAGGCTGGGAATCTATCAGGCGCTCGGGAGAAGTTTGCCCGCTGCCTGAAGGCCCCAGTGGACCGCAACCAGCTCAACCTCGGTCCCTTACTGCTGCAGGAGATCGTTCAGCACCTGGAGACGACTGTAAGACCCACTCTGGCCACGGTAAGAAAAGGCTTCAATGTCATGACATGACGGTCTTATTCTGTGTCCAACTACATCACTACTGTAATGGTTGGCCTCCGTTATAGCCAGTACAAAAGCAGCCCTTTGTAATTACTGTAATTTATCCTGCATGAGCACTACACTTAAACATCTGCCAACTTGAATCTGTTCTGCAGCAGTTTTAGTTCAGTCAAATTATAAATTCACTCTGGCCTTTGCGAAGAGAACTTGTAGCTAGAACATAAACCTTGCCAGAGATGATTGATGAATAAGCATAGTATAAAAAAATTAGGTGTGGATAAGGAAAAGGGGAAAAAATGAATAGAACATATGTATCTAATCTATATTTCTTCTGCAGTGTCATTTTAGAATAACATATATAGAGTAGAGGTCATGTACAGTCATTCCTCTGGTGGGCACATTCTGGAGTCCTACAGAGAGTACACAACTACTTCACCCCTCCCGACTCTGGTACATGATACCTCAGGAATATCCCACTGTATCGGTTGATGCCAAGAGGTCTTGGCTTCTTCACATTGAGAGGAGGCCAGTACATTCTAGCATGAGTGGCACTTGCACTTACATGTGTGATGTGTGTTGGCCTGGATTAAAGTGGGAGTATCCAGTGAGAGAACTTTGACACGCTCGTGTGGTTCTTGATGCTTCAGAGACTACTGGTTGTGGTTCAGTGACATTTACTGTACTCTATCTGACCCTGTCATACTATGATTTAAATAAAAGCACCCCAAGTAAGACTTATGTTGTGTAATGTCAAGGTTGCAAGGTTTACACGCATACATTTATGACCCTTTGTGTGACTTTCTGTGCTGTGTTTGTGTTTCCCGTGTCTGTGTCAGTCTCCCGGTGAGGACATCTTGGCGTCTCTGCGGGAGCTGGAGGTTGCCCTGTGTGAGTCCGGTCCTGTGGAGCGACCAGACACACAGATCCTGAGCAGCAGCCTCCACCAGGAGTGTCTCTACTACCTGAACACATACGGCACTCACCTGGCACTGATCAGCTTCTATATGCGTCATGACTGCATGTCAGAGGCCCTAACATACCTTCTCAACAAGGTGAGGCTGAGTTTATGAATTTAGACTCACAGCTGACACTCATCCTGAGAAATCTCACTCCTTTTTTAAGTTAGTGTAAGTGAGTTAAATTAGATTAGTTAGATTAGATTGAAAGTACAGTAAAAGTACATACACTAAACATAGTACAACATGCCATTAAAAAAACATAAAACATATACAACATACAATAGTGCAAATGGGCAGGTAGCAGCAGGTAGTTATAAATAATACCAGAGAGCAGATGTTACATAATAACAAGTGTTCCCTGATGCAGTCACTCTTTATGCAATGCCTGCATAGCACAGGGAATAAAAGACTTCCTTGGGGCCCTGAATCGACGGCCAGATAAGAGCAGCTGAAACTGTAGTGGGTGTGAGGTATCTGTAGTTATATGTTTAGCCCTCCTGTGTACAGCACTGTCAAATATATTACACAGTTGTTTTTGTGACTCGCCAATCACCTTCCTCGCAATGTTAACAATTTTGGAGAGCTTGTTTTTGCTCTTCATACTCAAGTTGCTGTATTAAGCTGTTATGGTAAATGATAATATGCTTTCAACAAGGCTCCTGTATGCCATTTCAAGTATGTGTTGGCTAACACCAAAGCTCCTTAGCTTCCTAATTAAAAATAATTGCTGGTTGTCTCTCTTTAAAATGCTCTTTGAGTTCTCAATAAAAGTTAGAGTCTGATTAATGATTGTGCCCAAGTATGTAATGTTCTACTTCCTCTACAGGCTGGTTATTGAGTATTGAGTTGATCTAACTCTCTGTTGGCATCTCTAATCCAGCAGGATGTCAGGTTACCCAAACTCTGTCTGGTTAACAAGGTGCATGTGGGTTCATGTGACTTTGGTTTATAATCCCTGGTTCGCTATGAATTGGGCAAAAATGCAACAAGGTAAACGTATACAAAAGAAACAAGCTGTAGGTTGATCAAACCCTTAAAAAGGTTGATCAGGTAGGGAGTGTTTTGAAAGAGTTGCTCAAATACAAATATTGACATTAGTTTTCATTCTCAGGACTCCCCGGAGGAAGTGTTTCTAGAGGGCGTGTTGCAGCCCACTCTGGAACGGGGACGTCTTGGCATGCTGCAGGGGATACTGGAAAAACTGGACCCCGGCCTGGAAACATGCAGTCGCTACCTTATTGCCTCCTGCCAGTTCCTGCAGCGGCGGGGATACTACCACACTCTCTACCAGCTCCAGCAGTTCATGATGGTTAGTCTTTTTTTTTTGAGCATTTTAAACTTGAATTATCATTTGAAAATGTAAAGAAATACAGGTGGGAGAGCAATGTTTATACAAAGTTTTCTGGCTTTATTTAAAATAATGAAAAAATAATAATAATAATAATAATTCACCAGCTGATCATTTGCATTTCTCAGTACCTTTAGAATTTTGATTTATGATCAAATAATACCTCTTTCACAAAATGTAAAACCCTTTTCACCTGGACAGGATCACGTGCGTGCGGCTATGACCTGCATCCGATTCTTCACATATAGAGCCAGTTCGTACCTACAGCTTGGAGAGCAGCAGGTATTTCATTCATCTTGTTTTTTTGCAGTTATGTATTTGACAAAAAGAAAAAGGTTCCCTGTTGCTAAGAGAAAGTTAAACCTTTCTGTTATCTTGACTTTGATCTTGTGTAGCACTGGTTGGTGAGCGCCAAAGAGCACCTGAGGACATACCTGCAGGAGCAGCAAGGTCGGGGTGCCGGGAGGAGAAAGTCTCAAGTCAACTCATTCAGGAAGATGATGTCATCAAGTGACGTGTCCAGGTGATTGAATATATGCTTATTTCAGTTATTTTGATGAAAATAAAACTGCACATCTGCCTCTTTCTCAGAATTTACCATTGATTGAATAAATTAAAAATAAACGTGTAGCCCTGTATTTTGTGCTCCATTACTCCACATCCGCTTTAGATATTTTGGCTCCCTCTCAGTTGCTTTTTTTGGTCTCTCCTGTCTTATTTTTATCAGGCACATGAATACAATCGAGCTCCAGCTAGAGGTGACCCGTTTTCTCCACCGCTGTGAGACGGCGGCCTCCCCCAAGGCTCCGCAGACCAGTACACCTTCCTCCAAGTCCACTGGGTCCAGTGCACCACCTACACTGTTTGGAGGAAGCCCCATAAAGGTGGAGGTTGCCTGCAAGGTGAAGTTCCACTTGTCATTCTTCTAGTATACATCAGTGTCGCTAAAATGCCTTGGATTCAAGTTGTGGTTGAGTCTAAACAGTATGCCTAAATAGCTGATAGAAGAGGTGTTGAGGTATGTGGAATATACAGTACCAGTCAAAACTTTGGACACACTTTCTCATTCAAGTGAATGGAAAGGTGTGTCCAAACTTTTGACTGGTATTGTATGTTGGGGCCTTAAAGAATATAATATGATAGAGAAGAATAAACTTTTTTTGTCCACAAAAGTTGAAAATTGTCTTTGGCAGCTCATTAAAGCATCAAAACACCACAAAACAGCAACATTGATGGTATAAACACTCCACATAATAAAAATCAATACACACAATTTCAGAGAGGAACCTTAAGAAAAAAAAGAGACATTTTTGCCAGTGATGAAAAGAAATATGGAATAAGAAGGAATGAGTTACGTTATCCAGAATAAAATTGAACAATTTAAAGTCAAACTCTCCAAGATTACTGTATATGTGGACTTAATGTAAAGTATTAAATACCTGGTTGGGACTGTGCTCTGTATTAGATGTGTATTATTTTTTCAGTATAATCAGTAATACAGTATATCCTGAATTTGTATTATTGCAGGTGATGCTTGGAGGAAAAAACATTGAAGAAGGTTTTGGCATCGCATACAGAGTCATACAGGTATGTTCATACAAGAGATGATCTGTTTTGAAGTTCAGACTTCTTCCAACAGACAGACAAAATGTAACTTTCTAACTGTGATTGTGATCAGTTAGGTTTTATAATCTTGATTTCAGTCATAAACACTAAAGATAAGCATTCATTAACTGATAAACTCTTTCTACAAAAAATACAGTACAGCAGCAACAATATGTGGACACGAGGGAGATACATGTGGTTATTGTCTAGTAGTTTTCCATTCAAAGGTTGAAATATCCGTCGTCTCTTTCTCCCTCCCGTCCTGCTGCAGGACTTCCAGCTGGAGGCTCAGGCCGTCTACGTGCGGGCCGGCCAAAGGCTGGTCCGTCAGAGGCAGTATGGAGCCGTGCGGCAGCTGCTCAAATGCGTTGGCGAGTCGGGCACTGCCACCAAAAACGACTGTGATGCCCTCATCCTCAGCTGTGTGTCTGTTGCAGATAAGGGACCAGCTGATGTGAGTGACAGAAACTTCTTGATGATAGTAAAAATGAATATCGAGTGTACTTTGATAACAGCTAAACATGACTTACCTCCATGTTGTCTGTTTGGTCAACATTTATTGTTCTGTATCTGATTCAGGCCAAGGAGCTGGAAAGTCTCATTCTAGAGACTAAGAGCACAGAGAGCAAGGTAATGACTGCAAAGCATTTCATTCATTGCTTTTCTTGCCTCAGGCTGTCTTTTACAGATACAGAAATCACAATGACCCTGTTTTAACATCACTTTCATTGAGTGCCAGCTATTCTATTTGTGAAAGTCATCCTTTATTCCCTTAGTGATATCATGGGGCCTGTTATTCTGCTAATCTTTCCACTCCTCATTATTGAATGATCTGCCCAAGAAGGTCAAACCAGCAAAAATTAATATCCTTCACTAACAAAATCCATGTTTATAGACCCTCAGAAAGTTGTATAAATCAAAGATTGTTGTTGATGTAATTCTCATCATCACTGTCCCTCTGTGTGCAGATCAAAGCCTACCTGCAGTGCAGTAAGCTGCGGCCAGCGTACCTGCTGGCGGTGAAACTGGAGCCGAGCCGGGCAGGCCCGTTGGTCCAGGACGTCCTTCAGGCCGCAGAGGGAGCACAAGACTCAGTGATGCAAAACATTTGTCGCCAGTGGCTGTCTGAACACCACGGCAAGGCTCCTCAGCAGCGCCAGGCCCGACCCAATGCCAGGTAAAGGTACAGTCGGCATAACAAGGGATTACACAGACAACACTTAGACTCAAAAAACAGATGAGGTTGAGAAATGTGAGGGGGTTAAACAATTAGTTAGCCCTAAGATACAAATGACTGTAACGAGACAGCAGCTGTGATCTTCAGATGCAGAACATTGTAGCTGATTATTGGCATACACCACACTTCATGCCAACCAGATTATTCGGTCAGATCATCCAGAATGTGATGAGATTACAGACATATTAAAATTTGACTAATCTGTCAGTATATTAGGAGACCTGCTACATGCTGTTAAGGTCTGGAAAACACATGGAATATGAAATGGAAACATCTCGAAATGATCACTTTCTCTTTTTATTTGAGCCACCTCCCTGTGTCTGTGAAGCTAACGAATCACCGCTGTGCTTTATTTCTATTCTGGATATATTTCACTGTTATCTCCCGTCTGTACAGTGTCTGATACAGAGGGAACAATGTTACCGCACCCAAATGACAACAACTACTACATAACTGCTAACTGCTATGTATACATACAGTATATACAGTCATTCTCACACAATATAATCATATCTGTTACTCAGTATTTGACTAAGATTAATCTCCTACCTCAGCCAAAAGGGAAAATATCTTTAAACTGACCGGAAAGTCTCTGCCAAATGTGTTGCTTGTAAATCTATTTTTTTCTGTTCTTATCGTCTGTGTGTGTGTGTGGATACAGTTTTATTCATTCACATAAATGTAATTAGGTGTCATCCGGACGGTACATGTTGAATCCTTGAAGAAACTGAGAACTGTGGTCTTGTTTTTGTAAACCAATGTTTACCCGTGTTACCTGATATTGTAGAGCACATTTCCTTTGCCAGCTTTCAGCGTATATTCCCTTTTGATAAGGGACAGTAACAGAATTTGAAGTATTTAAGGGCATTTAAGATGATAAGAAATCTCCAAGAAACATCAAAGTCGGATACAGAAAGGGAAGCACTTATAGATCATGTAATCTTAATGAATTTTACTTCGCTATCAAGAAAATCACCTCTCTAGTTCTTAGTTTTGCTTCTGCATGTTTCATCTTGTGTCTCATAATTTATTTAATGATTACCCCGAGTGCCACTAATTTTAAATCATGCTTTTCACTTTGTTCTCATGGTTGACCCGACCCATATATGCCTCAACACAGATAAACAATAAAATAATTATTTTCTTTTTTTGAAAAAAAAGGGATTTAACCTTTGCCATACAGTTACCTTTTATGTGTATTTTTCTTTTTGTTGGTTTATCTTGCAAACCTACAACCTGGTCAAAAGAAGATAACAATGCAAACAGTTGCTGATGCTGCCTTTTCAAGGATACTAGATGTGTGTATTTCAGAGTTATTCTGATTGACATGGTCAAGCAATACATCTTTATTTACAGGAGACACTATGTTGCTTTTGCCTTGCTTCCCTTTCACTAGTGTGAAGATTGAGATGATTTAGACAGAGATATATGATATTCAGTGTTGGTCGGCAAGAGATGAAAATAAGCCAGTTCAGACTTTTGAGATGCACACGTACGACATTCTTGCACTCTAATCCTCCTTAACTCTGTCTCATCACTGCCGCACTTTATACTGTGTGAGTTTAAAAGAAAAAGATAAACTTCTTTGGGGGAAAATTGTAAAATATGTAATACAGTAACTGCTTTAATGATGCAGGAACAAATGATTTTGAAATGTAATTGTTTTCTCCACCCCTTGTAAAGTAAAATGAAATAAAAAAATATGTAATATATGAATCAACTTCATCCAAAATTTGTTGGTTTAAGATGATAAATGTGTGTGTGTGTGTGTGTGTGTGTGTGCACGGATAAGTTCTTACATGGTTGATGGCATTTGAAAGAGATTTTAAAGGATTGATACAAGCAGTCTTGTAGTAATATTTCTGTTTATTTACATTAAATGTAAACATTCAACTCTTAACAAGAATGTAAGTGTAGTAAAAGGCATGTTTCACTTGTATAAAACACAGAATGTAAACTCTTGGCAACCTTGCATGTGAATGCTGAGAAGGAAACATGAGGAGGGGAATCCTTATGAATGTAAAACAGTAGTTCCTGCAGGAATGTGCAGTTTTGGCAATGATCATGGGAAAAAAAAAAATCTCCGTAAATATTGGAATGACATGATTCTAACTCTGTTGAAATAGAAAACCTTTATATAACATGTATTACAGTTATCACAAAATACATTTATGCAATTTAAGCTGTAATCGTGGCTCAGACTGAAGCTAATTTTTGATAGTTTACTAATATTTTAATCGACCTGGAAACTTTGTAAGAACCCCTGCAATATTTTAGAAATACTGGCACAAAAGTCAAGCAATTTAGCTGCAAATTCTGGATAAATCAAAAAAAACAAAACAATATTTGATAAAGATGCTGGTCAGTTACCCTGGCTTGACCCTTCACAGTATCCTACAGCATTGCGATGCATCAAGTTGCTTTTTTGCCTACACTGTATTCACATTGTGTCACAAAAATATAGAGTCAAAAAGTATTTGTGGTTACATGATAATACAGTTGAGTTGTTTTGGTTTGTGAGGCACCAAAATACTCAAGTTATTATACTGTAATTTACTGCATTGTTACACAAAAAAGCAACTTCACATTATAGTACCTCTTACATTATTACCTGACTGCTGAAATCTCTGAAGGTAAGAAACGTTCAAAGTAAAGAACATCAAAACCATAGTGAAACGATGAAATTAATGATAACAGAAAGGATAAGGACTCCTTTTAAGAACTGAGATAGATGGCGGTTAAAAGTTGAATCAGTCCCACTCGATACCAAGAAGCTCGCAGCTGACGTCCCATAGTCTCTTGGCTGTGTCCTCACTCCTGCCCTGTGGGGCTACAAAGGCAGGGGCGCAGTCGCTGAAACAAAGGGAGGGGGACGGGGGGTGGGGAGAGTATTACATAAAGGCTAATGATGGTATGAGTCATCACTCTGCGTGCAGCGTTTTCATTTCTCTTTGACCTTGTACATGATAGTAAGGTTTGTTATCCTCATTTATTTTATCCTGGCCAGAAACAAGGAACATGCTTGATCTTACAAACGCTGCACTTTAAAGGATTTGGCTGGCAATTTTTTCTATATTATTCTTATTGTCAACAAATCTCATGTGCAGAGCCAAACCAACAATGAATTTATCTACTGACAAGTATTGTGTGTGTATCCAAAGCCTGTTACATCTTATTCCTCTGTGCCGTGGACGTCCGCTGTTGTCCAAAAACTATTAAGTGAGTCAATGAGTCACACTGCTGACATGTTCCTTCATCCCGATGACTACGGTTATGGTAATTTGTTTAGAAACGGTTCCAAAGACAAGGGAGTAGACGCCACTGTGCATGCACAGGAACATGGTTCTGTTTACAGAGCTTCGCTAGCTTGTTGTGCTACATATCACAACCTCTTGACTTTGTGTTACATTGAACATTTCTCAAAGAACTTAAGTGCAAAGTCAAAAAACTAAGATGTCCATCGTCTTCAGGGTGAAGGAACATGTCATCCAGTGCAACTGTGTGGCTCACTGACATGTTTATAATAGTTTTTTGACAACAACGGAGGTCTACAGCACAGAGGAATAAGATCTATCAGGCTTTTAATTCAAACACAATACGTGATGAGTTCGTTGTTGGTTTGGCTCTGCACGAGATTTGTAGATTTGTTGCCAATAAAAAAAAAAAAAGGATATTGTCAGCTTTATCCTTTGACGTGAGGGGAGTAAAGGTAAGGCTTTGCTAGTAAGATGGCAAAAACAAGTAAATTGCCTCTTATTTTGCAGTATGTTAACATTTTCCTTATATAATCATCATTGTGGTCTATGCTGACTTACAACGTTTAACTTCTAGATGGACAAAATGACAAGAAACCAAAAATAGTGAATGTTACAAGTGAAAGTGTAGCTACCCTGATAAGAGATTCAACAAACAGAACTGAAACATGCCTGTCCCTATTTTCAGTGGATCTGGTTCCAGAGGATAATTTCCCCCAAGTCATTTCAGAAAACCCTTACAAGCTTGAACTGAACCGACCAGCTATGGGGGGGTTAATTTTTTAGCCATGCTTGCAGCTCTCGCAATGACAATGTTGGTTTGTCAGCAGGCTCACCACTTTAGCCCAGAGTCAAATATCTCAACAACTATATGGTGGAACAGATATCCATGGTGCCTAGGGGATGTCTCCTAATGACTCAAGTGATCCTCTGACTTTTCCTCTAGCACTCCTAGCACGTCAAAGTTTTCACTAACCCAGTGAAATACCTCAACATCTACAAGAAGGATTAGCACAAAATTTTGTACAGACATTCATGGTACCCTGAGGATGAATCCCCCAGACTTATGTGATTCCTTCACTTTTCCTCTAGTGCCACCATGGGGTTGAAATTTTTGGTCGAGATTGTTATGTTTCAAAAGATATCAGATGGATTTGCCATGAAATTTTGTACACACATTCATGGTCCCATCAGGATTAGTCGTAATAACTGTGGCGATCTCATCAGGTCAAAATCATCTGTAATTTGTGTTTAGTTCTAATTATCAAATGTTAGCATGCTAACACGCTAAACTAAGATGGTGAATATGGTAAACATTATACCTACTAAACATAAGAGTGTTTGCATTCAGCTCAAAATACCACTTAGCCAAGCTAGTGAGCTGCTAGCGTGGCTGTAGAGTCTTGTTTTCAAGGGAACTGACTCATCCATAGCCGGGCTCCAGACTGAAATATCAGTCTGAATATGAATCTCACTGGACTACTTTGAGGTCTACATTTCTTCTTAATGGTTCTTGGAGGTCAACTTTCTAGTTTGTTGCTTACCTGAAGTGTTTCCCAGAGATCGAGTGTAGCTCCTCTGCCACGGCACAGTAGATGCTGGTCTGCGCTCCTTCCCGTGGAGTTTTCAGGAACATAGACAAGACGGTGAAAAGTATCGTCATGAGGGTCGAGTGTCTGGTCAGGTCAGAGTTCACCGTCCCAGGATGGACTGAGTTCACTGTCACATTGGAGCCTGTGAGGACAAAAGACAGACGTCACTATCAGAGACATTTTTTAAACCTTCTAACCAACAGACTGAACACTGGGAAATAATATTATTTAGGTAGTAATAGTGGAATGCCAAGAATTAAGCTTTTTATGATGATGATTTAGATGTATTCATTTGTGGAATATATTATTTTACTTCCTGCTATATTTAAAGACTTTTCTCTAACACAATACTGAAATTGTACAGGATGCACCAGCTGTGTTTTTTAAATACTGATGAAATGGGTGTTATATTTTGTATTTTTGTATTTGGTTTTATCTCCTCACTCCTACTCTGGGCACAATGCACCACTAATCCTCGCTGTTACTACCCTGTATGCCAGAGCAGGTCATCTGTCCTTTCTCCCATTTTGTGTGTGTATTTGTGTACCTTTTAGTCTACGTGCAGACTCTCTGGCAAAGAGCACATTTGCCAGCTTGCTCTGGCAGTATGCTAATCCGCTGTTGTAGCTGCCCTGGCTGTGAAGGTCATGGAAACGGATCCAGCCAAAATTATGAGCAAGAGACGAGACCACCACGATCCGGGCCGGCGCACTGCGCTTCAACAGCCCGATCAGGAGGAACGTCAACAGGAAGTGACCTGCCAGAAGTAAGACACACGTACGGTTAGCAGTCAGAACACACAGTCTTGTTTTTTGATTCGGTGTACCAATCCCAACTGTAAAAACAAGACTCATTTAAGGCTTGAATGAGTCATTGCTGGGATTAGATGTCAGTGAAGTCTTACCTAAGTGATTGACCCCAATATGCATCTCAAAGCCATCAACTGTTTTCGTGTAAGGGCACATCATCACCCCCGCGTTATTGATAAGGATATGAAGTTGGGTGACCTCTGAAGAACAAAACATTGGGGGGGGGGGGGGAAAGGGACACAACAGCTGTGATACATGTTAAACAACAATAAAACTGAGCTTTGTGGGTAGATGTGAATATCAAACAGCTACTGCGTGCATACCTCTCAGGAATTTCTGTGCGAAGGCTCGTATAGAGCAGGTATCTGCCAAATCCAGCTCTCGAACCTCCACTTGTGCTTTGGGGTACGCAGCTCGGATACTGGCTGCAGCCTCCTCACCTTTTTCTGTGTCTCTGCATGCCATAATCACCCGAGCCCCTGTTGTGTAAAAAAAATAAAGAAAATAAGACAAGTTATTGACAAAACAGAAACTACAGTAATTCAAAGAGAGGATACAAGGAGGCTTCTGTTCAGTTTTGGTGTGTGGAGCAATTATATGTCACTCCTCAAGCAAAGTATCACTTTTATATTTATATGGCTAGTTGAACAAAACATCCCAATCTCTAATATTTTTTATTGGAGTTTAGAATTTTGGTTTCAATTTAGGATGCTTTTATATTTAAGCTGTGGCACACTGAACCAAACTAGAAAAAAAAGGATTACACACATAGTTCAGTGACTAACTAAACACAACACAACTGAAAGCACTGAGGAGCCTTGAAATGCCCTCTGTTTTTGAAAAATGAGATTACATTTTATGCTGCTTGATTGACCAAGAATGAAGGCAACAATATTAAAATTCCCGCAGCAGGTCTCTAACATGCCAGCCAACCACCAGCAAATCATTCAAGGGTCAGCTCCAAAGCACAAAGAGAATAAATCCTTTTATGTAACATCTTTAGTTTAGATGCAATAGTCACTGAGCTGGACAATAATTCAATGTTATCACTTAAGTGTCTGAAGAATCGTGTTGTGAATTTCTGATCATATCATGATATTTTATAAAGTTTTGTTGTCCAAATGTATCATTTCAAGCAAATTGTGATTAAAAATGAACACAATTAATTAGTGAAGTTTTGGTTTACAGGTATTAAGACTTCTGTCTAATATAATGCATAACAGCTCATTGCACTTAACATACATGTAAGTTTGATCATTTTATGTCATTTTACATTTAGAGGGAGCATAGTTACCCTGAGCAGACCTATCATTATAGAGCCTGTCAACCTATTGGTATACGGTATATTGTGTGTTGGAGCGGTGGCCATTTTTAAACATTTTGACTTGACATTGGTGAGAATGAATATGTTTGTGCAGGCCTTCAATCAATTTTTATATATTTGCAATGTCATTACAGTGTATAGTACTGTAAACTAGTATATTGGCATTATATATTTTTAATAATATTATAACTAGGGCTGCAAATAACAATTATTTTCATCATTGATTAATCTGTTTATTATTTTCTCAATCAATTAGTTGTTTGGTTTATAAAATGCCTGGAAATGGTGAAAAATGTCGATCACTGTTTCATAAAATCCAAGATGCAACCTAAAATATCTTGTTTGGCCCAACCAACAGTCCACAACTCAAAGATAATCAGATCAAGAATGACTCCAAACAATTAGTTGATTATCAAAATAGTTACAGATTAATCATTGCAGCTCTAATTCTAACACTGATTTAAAATTTGCTTTGCCCTAAAATAGACCCCTGTTTTCTCTGAGGGTTGTTAAGGGGAGGTTATGGGTATCAAAGAGGGATTTTGCTTTTGAAGATAAAACCAAAAGGTCACCTCGCATTGCCAGATCCAGGGCGGTCTCCTTCCCGATCCCTGTGTTGGCTCCAGTGATGAGGACGGTCTTCCCATCCAGACGAGTTGTAGATTTGCAAACTCCTCCTGCTGCATATTGTCTGTTAACGGACAGTAACTACTGATTAATACCAGAGATACTGTATCATGGACACTGGTGGAAAGTAACTAAGTACATTTACTCAAGTACTGTGCTTAAGTAAAAAATTGAGGTACTTGTACTTTACTTGAGTATTTCCATTTGATGCTATTTTATACTTCCACTCCACTACATTTCAGAGGGAAATATTGTACTTTCTACTCAACTACATTTATCTGACAGCTTTAGTTATTTTTCAGATGAAGATTTGACACAAAGGATAATATATCAGCTTCTAAAATACAACATATTCTTAAAGATAAAACCAGTGGTTTCCAACCTTTTTGGTTTTTGACGTCTCACAAAAAGCAGTGTGTAGTCGGGGTCACATTTCAGATGTCTGTGAGTTGTTAACAGCTCCACCAAACAGTGATTTTTCCCTCTAAACTTCTCACATGGTTTCATTTCAATAAATGTTCAAATGATCCAACATTTCACCAAAAATCAAAGATTAGAGAAAAAACTGAAAACAGATTTGTGTATCAGAACTTTGTTTTTTCTTCTTTCCTCTCCTGTTAATCATCTCACGACCCCTCAGATTTATCTGGTGACCCTTTGGAGGGGCCCGACCCCTTGGTTGGGAACCACTGGACTAAACTAGCTAACTGTATATAAAGTAGTTCAAACTAGCTCCACCTGCAGCAGCTACAACAGTAACATGCTGCACTGATGCTTCAGTATTAATAATCTAATGATGTCATATATAATAATATATCAGTCAGAGGGTCCAAACCACTACAGTTTACTGCTATACTTATGTATTTTTGCTTAAGTAAAGGATCTGAATATTTCTTCCACCTCTATTGGAATGACTAGTAGCTCCTTCTGCAGTCAGTGTAAGTTATGTCCTCATTATGATTGGACATATGGACAGCCTGCCTTAATTATTCATACAGAAACTTGGATAATGAACAATCCTGAGCGTCAAGTCGTACGACCCACGCCACCGTGCAGGGCCGCCCCATAACCAATAGCTCTATTGGAGTAATGCATACAAATATAACTCCGCCCACGCTCAGCCTCCTGATAGGCCCGACTTTCTCAGCTGGAAGACACCCGGTTCATCTATGTGCAAGAACTCCCACAGCTCCATCATTCTATTACATTGATTTTCTGCTGGGAAAATCAATTCAGCATCGTGCAAAAAAACGGCAATGAAAAATACACCTTAAAAATAACGGTTAGTTGAATTAAGTGGGGCGATAAGTATTTTTAATCATGTAAATTGACCTCATCGTAATAATTACATCAGTGCACTGTAATGTCCTGTCAAACCATGTAACCGCCTATCTGTGATTTATATATGTGAGTGAATGAGTGCATTAGTTGTCGCTTACCGTATGTGTGGTGCAAATGAAATCACCAGTAACGTCACCACTCCGAGGCCTGCGATAATTAATAAAAGCAACATCACAACACGGATTTGCTCTTTCCCGTCTCTTCCTGCAGGACGCTGCTGCTCTGGAGCAGAACAGCTGATGTCAAAGCATAAAGGAGTGCGGGGTGTAGCGGGGGCGAAAGAGACACCGCGCACGGAATCATGGGATTGTAGTTTCTGCAGCTGGCCACAGAAAAAAATGAGATTACCAGTCATTTTAGTGATATCTTTTTCTTTTTTATTTATTTACCAGCGGATTTTAATATTTTTAAGAAAGTAAACCATTATTTGGAAAGTTTATAAATGTTTTTATTTTAACATGGCGAGACATGGATATCTATAGTTAGTTAGATAGATATATAAATAGATAGAGATTAAATTATTTTATTGTCACATGCACAGCAACACAGTGGGTGGCAACATTGAAAGCAGTGAAAATTTCAAGTTCCAATTAGATTATATAATAAAATATTTAGAATTATAAAAAAAAGGAGAGAGAAGAGAAAGATAAAATATATGCAACATATGTACAAATATACATTAAGAGACAGACTATTTAAAATATATACAAATATACATTAAGAAAGAGAAAGGAAATTCAATGATTCCCATCAATTTAGGGAATCAGATTACCTAATAAGACTGATTAAAACAAGCAGATTTCACGTATCTAATAACTTCTTTTTTTTTTCTCCAAGTGCTTTATTTGACCATATGATAGCCTACAAATTCTTGTCGTAACTGTAACGATGCATTCTATCAGTAGCACCGGCCCAGGGAGAAAAAAGAAAAACAAGAGCCAAGTTATGTAAACAATAACCATATATTAATAATTAAATAAGTGCACACATGTAGAAATGGGTACATGAAATCAAACATTATAGGTTTACAGTCATGGGCTCAATAAAACAACTTGATATTGAATAAGTATGTGATTGTTGATGCATAAATCGTGTTGTACAATAGATTTTAATAACGTTTGTATAATTATCTTTATTTGATTTCATGCCTTCTACCATGATGTTTTTCTTACAATTTCTTACCAACCAAGTTATATAATAATAGATTTATGTATAAGATATTTTTCTTTCCATGTCTGTACAGTAGTGGTTGAATAAGGGTTTCAACAGAAACATGTACGACAACCTTATAATTACCAAAAAGAAACCAAAAGAAACATTTTCCCACTCAGATCTGTTTAAAAACTACATTTCCCAGAAGGTGCCAGTGAAAGCTGTCTGCCTAACGCCTGCATAAAATTGTTGTTCACGTAATTTTAAAGTCGTTTTCACATGGTCTGGCATTATTTTCGTTAGTTGTATTACTATTATGCGGAGTGCGGTTTTAGATTTTAGTAAGAAATTTACCAGAACATAGTATTTGATTTTTAGTTTGGAGTTTTTGTCACGTGATCATGAGGGCCATCATGCGGAAGAGTCCCGAGGAACTTATTATTGTCATCAAAGCCCAGAACTAGATTACGGTACAGTTGTGATTTGTTGGTATTGCTGTTTTTACCAGGGGAAAAAAGGCAAAGTAGTTCCTCTAGAAAAGGCAGCTGACTAACGTTACACATCCTTCAAAATGTCGTCGGAGGAATTCGAGAAGCTGCACGAAATCTACAGATCTCTGTACGAAGAGCTGAAGCTGATGCCGGAGAGGGCTCTGAAGTGCCACGGAGGTAAACACTTGTTATTGGTATTGTAACACTCAAAGTTTACGCTACCTCATTAACTAAACGCCATAATAAGAAACACTGAGGATATTTTGTGTGCAGTGAAACTGAAGCTTGTGTTGTGTCCGCAGAGGAGAGGAAGAGGCTGGTGAGACGCTTCGATGAGAGGCAGGGGGAGGCGGAGGAAGTGGTGAGATGCTCTGATGTTTGGATGTTTTGGACATAAATATCTGATAGCTAGAAAGCTCCGAGCCTTTATCATCATAGAAATAAAGCTCAATGTGCATACTTCACTTACTTGTTTAACAACCGCAGTAGAAATTCTTTTCCGATATTGACAAAATATACAATTTATTGCTAAAGCTGCAACGATTTTCAGTGGTAACTAAGTACATTTACTTAAATACAATTTTGAGGCACTTGTGCTGTACTTGAGTATTTCCATTTGATGATACTTTATACTACCACTTCACTACATTTTAGAGGGAAATATTGTACTTTCTACTCCACTAGATTTATTTGACAGCTTTAGTTACTTTTCAGATGAAGATTTGACACAATGGATAATATAACAAGCTTTTAAAATACAACACATTGCTAAAGATGAAACCAGTGGTTTCCAACCTTTTTGGCTTTTGATGTCTTATAAAAAGCAGTGTGTTGTCGGGGTCACATTTCAGATGTCTATGAGTTGTTAAAAAACAGAAACATATTTGTGTGTGTCATATAGTTTTTGACATAAGAGGTTTCAGGACTGCAGCTAATGAGTATTTTCATGTTCAATTAATCTGTCAATTATTTTCTCGATTAATTGTGGTGAAAAATGTCGATCACTGTTTCCCAAAGCCCAACAGGCAACCTAAAATGTTTTCGTCCACAACCTAGAGATATTCAGTTTACTATCATAGAGGATTAGTGACCAGTAAATCTAAGTAAATATAGTAAATAATAATAATTGTTGCTGATAATATTTAAGTATCTAAAGTAAAATGATCCATTATGCAGAATAGTTGTTTTTGGACTGATAGTCATTGTATGTTTTAATAATTTTTAATGGCACATTAACATTTAATCAGAATGTTGTTGTATGTTGTGGAGGTGGAGCTAATTTTAAAAACTTTGCATATCTTTGGTAGTTAAATCTGTAAAAATGCATCATATTTGTATAATGATACTAAGTAGCAACTATAGCTATGGAATAAATGTAGTGCAGTACAAAGCTACAATAATTCCCTCTGGAATAAAGTGGAGAAGAAATATCAAGTAACATAAGATGTAAAGCACAAGTATCTCATAATTGTACTTAAAGGTACAGTGTGTAGAATTTAGCAGCATCTAACTGAACGGACTTTGCAGAAATGGAATATAACATTCATAAGTATGTTTTAATTAGTGTATAATCACCTGAAACTAAGAATCATTGTGTTTTCGTTATCTTAGAATGAGCCCTTAATATCTACATAGAGAGAGGGTCCTTCTTCCAATGAGCCCACCATGTTGCACCGCCATCATTCTACAGTAGCCCAGAATGGACAAAGCAAACACTGGTTCTAGAGAGGGCCTTTCAGCCTTTCGTTTTTCACAAGTGTCGCAGCCAACGTAGGTTCTCCTACATGCTTGGAAGGGGAGGGTGAAGGGAGAGAGAGAGAGGGGTATTCACTTGGTTGCAATCTGCTGCCTCACCACTAGATGCCACTAAATCCTACACACTGGTCCTTTAAATACAGGATTTGAGTAAAACTGCTTCCTACCACTCATTTTGAAACTAGTAAGAAACAGAAAGGAATTTACTTAGTTTGCCTTTAGTATCAAGAGATTCACAACTTTGCTTTTAGTTTCACATATTTCTTCTCATTCAGCTTTTTGGAAATGCCAAAAACATGATTGGACTGAGTTATGGTGTGTCAAGATATCATTGTAATATTACATAATCCAGTGGTTGTTTTGTGCAGAAATACCACCGTCAACATGTTCACAAGCAGATTTCACAGCTCATTACAGAGAAAGATCGTATCTCTAGAATAAGACCCTTATGTTTTTCTTATCTGTCTGCAGTTACAAGGAATGGAAGAAGAGCTGCGAGCGGCTCCCTCCTCCTACCGAAACGCTATGGGTACAAAGCTGCGCATGTACCGCAGGGACCTGAGCAAACTGCAGAGGGACATTAAAATCTCAACTACAGGGTTTGGCTTTTCCTCCCAGCCAGTAGAAGGAAGTCATCAAGGCATTTATTCATCAGAAAACCAGCACAGTGTGAGTGTGGAGCTGTGGACTTTCTTGTGTCATAAATGCTTAATGTGAGAGTCATCGGCAAACACAAGACTCAGGAATGTTGCCCTACAGATTTCTTGCATTAGTGACGTTCCTTAGTCACTTGGTTAGGAGAACTAAACTCACTCTAAAGGAGAACTTAAAACACCTTCATAATGTTAAAGTTCGTACTTTATTTCTCTATTCACTATCTTTTTTCTTTGTCTTATTCCCCCTGGATAATGGCTACAAGACATATTTCCAGGGCAGTTACAAGGAAATCTAATAGCAGGAAATGTTTCACCTGTATGAAACATCAGTGGAAAATGATATCTGTAGTTGTCAGTTTCCTAGACTGAGAACAACAAGCCTACATCTCTTCTCTGCAGCTTGTAAAACAGGATTTAATAAAATGTTGGAAGCCTGTAAATTGACGATGTTTGCATAGATGTGTCAGTTTGAGGCAAAGTAGGCACACTAGAAATGGAAGTGTATAGCATTTTATCGTAATGTTACCCCTGAAATATATTCAACAGGACAAATTAATATCTGAAGATTAATTTTATTGTCTTGAAAATTACTTTTCTTGCTTTATTTACCCTGGCTGACTTTGTAATTTTTACCCACCCATGCAGACACACTTGCAGTCCCAGAGAGCCTTGCTGCTCCAAGGTACGGAGTCTCTGAACAACGCCAGCCAGAGTATCGAACGAAGTCAGCGTATCGCAGCTGAGACGGAGCACATTGGCACAGATATCATCGAGGAGCTGGGAGAGCAGAGGGAACAGCTGGACCGCACCAGAAACAGAGTGAGCTTTAAATGATTATCTGGCTACTATAAGAAACAAGATTAAGACACTGCACTAGTTCACATGGATTCAGAGTTAATATCTGAGATGTTTTGATTCAGTTTTCCGAATTTGATAGAATTTCTGAAAGCTGCCCAGCAATTGTGACTAGTTTAGGGGCAAAGCAGGTGGCACAGCTCAGGTCTGGGTCAGTGTGATTTAGATTAGAAGTTTTTTTGTGTTTTTAAATTGTAAAAAGACAATTTCATTTTGTCAGACCATAGTTATGTTAAATATCTTCTCTGTCTTTTGTTTTTTCATAGTTGGCGAATACCGGAGAGAACCTCAGTCGAAGTCGAAAAATCCTTCGTGCCATGTCACGGCGGTAAGTACTAGATTTTTACTCATTTCTTCTTGTTAGTATTTTTTTATTGATGTGCTCAATGATTCAATTCTAAATGTATTTTTTCTAGAATTTGATGTATCTGTTTTTTCTTTGCCTTCCACTGACATGAGATCACAATTACCTGTACTCCTCTGTACATTAACAAGACAAAATGCTGGACATTAATCACATAAAACATGCATGTGATGAGTAACAAATGAAAAGAATTGAGTTATTTCACCTCAAATAACATCTCTCTGAATTTTGTTTTTTGTTTAGAAAAGCATGTGAAGCACTTAATGTGTAATAAAATAACTGAAAATCATAATTTCGCAATATCTGATCCTTCCTTTTCGGTAAATGGTTATGTAAGATGCGTAAAAAAGCCTTTGCTTAATGTTTACCGCAATGACTTTCTCCTTTTCTGTCTCATAGGCTTGTGACCAACAAGTTGCTGTTAGGTGTCATCATTTTAATGGAGTTGGCTATTCTGGGTGCTGTGGTTTACCTGAAGTTCTTCAGAAAATGAGCAAACTATACCATCTTTAAAAAAAAAACAGTCTTAAACCCTGGATCCAGGCTAAGCCCGACTCTCTACACCTGTTTTCACTGACTATCCAGTAGCAATAACGCTGTTCTGCTGCATTCAGCCAGCTGTGAGTGCAAATAAGGACAGTAAGACGGTTCAGTCTTAAAGCAAACCTTAATCGAGGGAGGAATTCTCCTCTATATGAGTCAATAGGTGACATTCATTTAACATGAATGACACATTTTTTAACCTGTTAATGGACCAAGCCTACAGGAACTCCATGGAAGAATTAAGAATTGCACTGTTTTATCAGACTGTTAATACCTGTGAAGCCCTGCGGATGGATTTTCTGGACTTGTGTGCTTGCTGCTATGGATGGTTGTGTTCAAGTATGATCTACTTACATGACAGCACCTGTGAAATGTTAGTGACATACTTTGACTTTGTTTTGGGAGGTTTATAAATTCTCAGATTGGGATACTTAATTATTAGTATTCAACACAACCGTATGTTCTGTTATCTTTGTAAAACTAAACTACAGTATCCGATAAAAATGGCACCCGTTGAATCTATTTTTTTTAGTGTGTTCATGCCCAGTATCCAAATGGTTGTATTGAGTTAATTTTTCCAATGCTGAGGACTGAGACCTGAAGCCAAATTTGTCTTTCAGACCTGTGAATGTGAAAATGGATGGAAACTCTTCTGACAGATGCAATGTTCTCCACAGTTAATTAAGTTGTCTAATCACTGTATAATACAAAAATTAGAAATAGGCTACGGTTTTCCTCATTTGACCGCCTGTATATTATTAAAGCTAATCTTTAACCTTAGTTTGCATTTTATCTGAAATTTCTAGGAATGGCAGCCAAACAGGCCAAATTAAAAAAAAAAAACATCTGCTGTGGAGACCAGGCCGGGTTAGTGCTGCGTAAACAGCATCTGTTACTGTGGAATTAATTGTCAAATAAAAAGTAAAAGGTGATTAAGTTATTTTTTGTGTAATGTTCTCAAAGTGGCACATCTGTTACCATGTTTTTCCTCCACATATCATGTGATGGCCGAGTAGAACATGTTTGGTGACCTGCTGGTGTGGATCAGGTTGGGAGTTTGAGTTAGAGTAGAACAAATTAGTTTTATTGCTTTACAGTTTTTTACAATTGGTTACATGCAAGGTTCAATACTCAGTAAGCATCTTCAAAACTCTTCAGCCAACACAACAGCAACAATTATGATAAAAAATTTATGTGATTAATATAAAAATCACATTTTGCATCACTTAAATGACTACAGCCTTCAAATTTCCTGAATACTTTTCTCACTCAAACACAAACATCAACAAAACTCTGTGGATCTGCCGCCCATTTTAAAAATGCTTCCATATTTCTTACACTATCAATGAAGTATTTAACAAGAATCAATTGGCATCTAACTAGAGTGTAATTTAGACATAAAGTGCTGATGTGCATGATAAAAATTACTATTAGCAGTTTACAAGATATATAAGATGTGCATATATATTGTTGAAGATCATTTAAGTCCAGTTTAGCTGTGTGAGTTTAATGACTTGTGAACCCACAGACACAGAGGATCTGAGCCGGTGAGGTGACCCAGAGCAATGACAGGGAAGCACTTTTATGCAATAAAAAAAACTGGTACAGTAGACAGTATGTAAATATTAGTAATCTATAGGTGTTGCAAGGCAGTGATCAGATGGAATGCAAATAGAAGGAAGGGAAGCTGCATTCAGACCTTGAGGTTGTGACACACAGTTGAAAAGATCGAGGGGCCAAACCAGGAGGGGCAGGCATCGCCCAAAGATGTATTTCTTCATCAGATATACACTTGAGTAATGATGCAGTGTGTTATATAAAGTGGCGTTGTGGTGAGTAAATACTTCAGTTTAAAGGGTTTATTACAATTCAGCAGGAAAAAGGCTGTTGCTGGTGTGGGAGTGGAGGCATCTGTATCGCCTCCCTGATGGTGGTTAAGTAAACAGTTCATAGTTAAGGTGTGAAATGTCTGTGATGAAATGATTAAAGAACGACATATACACAATAAAACAAAAAAAACTACATCACAAAGTGATTCGCTATTTCAAAGACTGCCACAAAAGTATCTCTGTGGTCTGATTGACATGAGAGTTGTTGTTGGAGGATTTGCTTTTCTGTGTAAAATGCCCAGCAGTGTGTTTTTTTAATTTAAAGTTTATTTAATTTTATTTAAAATCCCCCCAAAAAGAGGCAGGTAACCAAACAGACATTAATATAAGAAAGGCAGTTATTTAAGTACAATAATGTGGTGCATTACTGCATGACAACAATTACAGGTGAACCAAACCATCAGATTCTTATCAAGGTTGGGTTGCCTCCCTCCAGATATACACCTACTAAAGCTGATCTGTTGTTCTTTAACCATATGATTCCTCCAGTTCAATCTTCCCACCACCTTTTCACATGCAACACTTTCCATCATTTGTTTCCTCCACATTGTCAGTGTAGGAGTTTGAGCTTCCATCCAAGAATCAACTGGGCACAGGTTATTAAAACGGTTGTTAATACTCTAAATGCACATTTACTCAACTGCAACACAACAGTTTTTTCCCCAAGGAGACGTAACTTTAGTATGTTGGTTTTGAAGATGTGGACTCAGTACTGAATCATGCATGTAACCTTTCGTAAAACTGTAAATGTTGCCGTCACATTCCCCTAAAAAACTAAACCAAAAAGCAAATGTTTTTGGTGTCATTACTACACGCTAAGGGCAAATACTAAGGCTGTATAACCTCATGGAAATGATGTAATATTTAATAATGTGTTACCAGCAACACTAATAACAATTTATATAAAACTGAAAACATGGCCATGATTTCCTCCAAGTACATGCAGTATTTGTAGCCTCAACACTGGCATGGCCGTCAGCGTCTGGATGGACATCAATCGGTTGATCACTTTGGTCCAGACTGAAATATCTCAACGACTGGATGGATTTGCTCTGAAATTTGGTTCACATCCATGGTGTTCTGAGGATTCATTGTAATAACCTTGGTGGTCCCCCGATGTTTCTTCTAGTGCCACCAGCAGGTTGGACTTTTCACTTATCCTGTGAAATATCTCAACAAATACCAGATGGAGTGGCACAAACATTCATGGTCCCCAGAAGATGAATACTCATGACTTATTGATCCCCTGACTTTTCCTCTTGTGCCACCGTGAGGTTGATATTCTTGGCTTTTGCCTGAAATGTCTCAGCAACTGCAGACATTCATGCCCCCATCAGGGTGAATTGCAATCACTTTGGTGGTCCCTTGACTTTTCATTTCATTTAGTTTAGTGTTAATCAGTAAATGTTAGTATGCTAACTCACTAAACTAACATCTTGAACATATTTAACATTACAGCCTCATATCCAGAATGATGGATTTCTCCTGTAGAAATTAAACTGTTATACCTCTAGAATAAAATTAAACTAAGGAGAAAATAAAGTCACTTTTACACATGAACAAAAAATGTTATCACATTTATGGAAGACCAAAATATAAACTCTTTATTACAAGGACAGTAGTCATTTAGTGGCCACATCAAGTCAAATATAGACCAAGCATTAGATCAGTTCAAGTTATATTATGCTAATAACTGCCAGCATTTTTTGCCAGCATTTGAATCAAAGCTAAATATTAACCATTTTCAAGCCAAATAATACTGATGTAATCAGAACATGTTTATACGTAGAGAAACTCTAACACATATACTAGTGGGTTCTTTGTTAAAATACAAAAGTAAACTCTAAAGAAAATACAGTAACCACAGCTGGTCCAAAAGTGCAAACACATTATTACTAGTTTTTACGAACTGGCACAGCCACAAAACAGGTTTGAGAGTCCGCAGAAGTCTGGACGAACCTCTGAAGCAGGTTCATTCTCTTGTAAACCAAACATATAATAAATATGTGCCAGTCATGTCCTCTAACACTTATTACATATTGGAGCTAAAATAATTTAGTATTGCAGTTGAAATGAAAAGTTTTCCCATCAGTAAGTGTAGTAGTTTCCAAATTATGTCAAAGGCTTTTTACCGCAAATCTGTAAAGCCTGTTCATAGTTTTATGAATCTAGACATAATTTCATGGTTACATTACACTATACAGTGAAACGATGGGAACAAACACTTCCAAACTCAGGCAACTATTAGATTCAGTCTTTGCAGTCTTGTATTCAAAATTGCGGAATGCTCAGGGAGGATGTTGATAAAGTTCATAGCTTCGCTTTAGACTCTCAGATGCGGAGTTTCTCTGTGTCGTTCTTCACAGAGGGAATCTCATCCATTGGCACATGAGCGCCTTCTCTCGTCTGCCCCAGAGACGATGCAATGACGTCAACTGCTAGAGAAGCGGTGGCCTCCACAGCTTCACGGCTTGCCCCCAGGATGGGGTTTACTTCTACCAAGTCCATGGCTGACAGCAGACCTGCACATCAACATATTCATGTTAGATACACAAATATGAAGATAAAAGCACTTAAAACTTAATCTTAGTGTATTTTGAGAAACTAAAAGCAGCATGAAGCCATCTCTAGAGGCTGTTGAGAACACATGTGTACTCGTCTGTACCTGTGTTATGAATTTCCTCTGTGATATAAATCCCTTCCCTGTAGGTCAAACCTCCATTCACTGGTGTTCCTGTGGCGGGAGCCAGAGACGGGTCAAATGCATCGATGTCGAAGCTCAAGTGGATCGGTCTCTGTTTTCTGTTCAAGAAGGTGAGAAAGTTTGTGTGAATACATGGTTCACTTCAAATCAAACACTGGAAAACATTTGGAGTCAACACGTTAAATAGTGAATAAATATCAAAACTGTTAAACATACCTTGCCAGAAGATGGTCAAGAGTGACTTCCATGACCCTTTGGATGCCTAGTCTGTCGATATCCCTCATGGTGAAGTACTGGATACCCAGGTTCTTCAGAATCTGGCTGCAATAATCAAATTCAAAAACATCAATAACTAGTTTTTACACTGCTTACATGTTGGAAAATTAGGTTCACATAAGCCACATATGGTAAAAGTTGTAAAAAATTATAGTATCTACTTACTGCTCTCCAGGGTCAACATCCCGCAGTCCGATATAGACCAGGTCCCTGGAGGAGAGGAATGGCTTCATCCAGGAGAACCCTGGAATATCTGGCATCTGTGGTGGACAGACAGAGATAATGTAATATGAAATTTATATGCAGGTAGGGACAGAAAAAACCCCCAATACCAGTTGATATCTGGACGTTTGTTTAACCTTGGCTCATACTCTTAGTGTGTCAAAAGCACCTGGCAAACCAGATAATAAAAAGATGTCAGTCAAGTAAAATGTATTTGACTGAAACGCTCCACAACTGATTTCAAAAGATATTAATGTTTTTTTTACTGCTTGATTTCAAAGCTTCACTTCACTGGAATTACAGGACACCCCCAGCCTCATGCTCACCTACTATTTGCACTTTCAACTCTTTAGTGATGAAGGACGGCCTTCTAGATGCATTTCAAGTCTAAAATGGTGACTAAAACATGTTTCTAAACTAACATAACTATTTGTTCCAGAACCTATTTATAGCCAAATATTTGCATACATGGTGCAGTGTGTGCACCTTCATTTTTTTTCTGGTTGTCACCTGTGATGCTAGAAGGCTGTTTTCAAATGAATCTGCTGAAGGAGGTTAGTTTCTCTGAGCTCACCTTAAATCTGAATGTAAGCGGTGTACCTACAAGCCTGATTTATGACCTTGACCTAGTTTGGAGCCAATTATGGTCCAGTATGTAACTTACATAAGTGTGATATGGAAGCTTGAAGTCTCCAGTGCACATAGACTGAGAATTTATTTTACAAGGACGTAGGAGCTCCCTTATGTTCAGCAGTTTAAGACATTTAAACTAGTTAACAGCTTTTTTTTGTGGAAAACTCATATCAGACACATTCTTATTCAAAGGAGAATTTTTATATATATATTAAAACATGTCTGAAGAGGATCTTAAATATTTCTCACCTTGTCTTGCAGCTCTTTGAGCATGAAGGCCACAGGCTGGCCGTGGAGGTTTCCTGACGGTGAAGTCATGGGCGTATTCACGTCTGCGTGAGCATCAACCCAGATGAGACACAGGTCAGGACACTGCTCGGCATGGCCTCCCACTGATCCGATAGCAAGGCTGTAAAAGGAGAAAGGCAGTCATATAAATATCTGGTTTTCAAGGGAGGTGTAGCATTAACACATATGGTAAAATGGTATAAAGTAAGCTTTGGACACTTTGGTTGTATTGCATGATTTCAGGGTGGTTACCTGTGATCACCTCCAAGCATGACAAGGGTGTGCCCAGCACCGATAGCTCTGCTAGTGGCGCCAGACAGCATCTTATTCGCTGCTCCCACTGTGCGAGGGAACTTCACATCCATGTAGGGTTCGTCCGTCTCAAGGTGGTGAAAGTTGAGGTCTCCAAAGTCGTGGACAGAGTAGTCTGAAGAACATAAGAGCAAGCTGCCATGAATTTAGGCACTTTATGCTTTTAAGACAGTTAGCTTAGTCACCCTTTTATTTTATGATGACTGCACAGTGATTCAATGTTTTATCCCAGGACACACACTGACTGTTGCATGGAAGGAACCTGCAATCTTGAGTCTGTACCATCTCATTTTTAGGACTCCATCCTGTTCTCTACTCTGAAGAAACATTTGTACTTTGAAAACTGCAGGTGCCAGTTTCAGCTGAAAAAACAACATAACCAGTAGCTTCTACAGCATGACTTGACATGGATCTGTCTACCTTGCAGTCTGAGGAGGCTGAGTCATTCAATGCCAGTGGAACATAAGTGACGGAGCACTTTCCATTCGTTCCCTTTCACACTTCAGCTCAGATTTCAGTCACTACAGTTCACCCTGTGCCAGGTGGCTACAGAAGTATAGACCAAAAAGTTTCCACTTAATTTACTGCGAGGTAAACAAGTGATGTGATCCACCGCATCAGGGGCTTATCTAGCAGTGTCAGCTTTGATGGCAGTGTAGTGCTACTCAGCTGATCTAAAGAGAACCAATGTGATTCGTTACCATTCGTAGACAGGACAGGAATAGCCCATGTCTTGGTGCAATCGTGGGCATCTATTGCAAGACAAATCAAAAAGTCTGTTATAGCAGTTACAGGCTGCAAGTTCGGCTTCCATTTACTTTGAAATACAAGATTATAGCTGCTAAGTGTACTGTACTCATTGCTGCAGTTAAATCCCAACAATTATTGATTTAATTATATGTATGAATTTATTTTTGAAACTGTTTGTACAGACTGACACCAGCCCTGAGAGTGTGAGGATTGCAAGACGATGTGGTATTAAGTTCAGTTCAGATTTGGTTTCATACCTTTGACTCAGCTAGTGACATGGCAGTTACTGTATATCTTTTTTAACTGCTGCCAAATTGAAATCAGGCCATCAGGAAGGAGACACTCAGTCAGCTCACTGCCTTCAAATTCAGCAAACTAAGGACATTGGACAAGGATTTTAAATTCAAAAATAGAACAACCCTATAATTTCAATTTTTCCTCTCAGTTTTTTTTTTTTTAAATTTAGCTCTACACCAAATAGTCATAACTCCAATATTGTATAGAAGGGACTTTAAAGCAATGTATAATTATACCTAACCTCCATTTAGTTCTCAACAAGCAACAAAGTAATTTGCCATGTCATAAAAGTGTTTAAAAATCACACTTGAAATAAAAAAAACAAACAAGCAACAATAATGTATGATTTCCAATCTAGGATTGTCAGATCTATGATATCTTAGTGTGAGAATAGTTCTTCAGTTTCAAGATGTGCCAGGATAGACAAAAAACACATTTTTCTTTAGTAAATAACTAACTGATTGTTTTTACTCTGGAAACACATTTACTTTTTGTATCAGTGTAACCAGTATTCATTTTAGCCTATCACAATTTTTTTTTAAAGAGAGTGTTTTTTTTTAAAAATTTTATATACTGTATTCTTAAAATTTTGGGACATAACTCTAAATATATTTGAACATATTTGATAATTTTATGGAGCGTATTCAATTCATTTGACTGCCATACACTACAGTACATTCAGTACAACACATTCCTGGTAACTGTGTGGCCTCTGCCAGAAATATATGTCAGTTACAGGATACAAAATAATTTCCCAACTGAAAAATGTTCCCTGTGTGAAGATGGGCAGGGCCGAGCCTGTTACGCAACATCTGTTGACAGCTGATAAGCTGATGGGACACCAGACGTGGTCAGATTACTTGGCAGGTACTATAACTCTCTGGGTCTGATTAATTGACTTCAACGTAGGAACTGATACGTCCTTAAATATCACACACCAAGATTATCCAGAGTATGAAAACGTACGCAAGACTAAAATATCACCAACAATTACTGTCATTTTCTTATTATATTTATATCAGTCATGATAGTAGACTTAGTCTGTGGTATATTCTATAGTGAGGGTATTTATAGCAACCTTATAGTGGCCTAATTTTAATCATCTGTAGTAATAATAAAAATAATAATACATTTAATTTGTACCGCAAGTGCTACAATATTAATAACATAGAACACACAGTAATAAGAGTTAAGATTTTTTTTTAAAAGTCTAGGGTCTGTGCTGCCCTCAGATGGTTAGGAAGTCTGTTCCACAAGTGTGGTACAGCAGAGCAGAAGGCTTGACCCCCCCCCATGGTGCGGAGCTTAGTACTGGGGGCCTGGAGGAGCGAGCTGCTGGCAGATCTGAGTGTGCGGGTGAAGGTTTGTGGTGTGATCAGTTCCTGTAGGTAGGGAGGTGCATGTCCATTCATGCATTTCTATGTGAATAGCAGGACTTTGTAATCAGTCCTGAAGGAGACAAGGGAGCCAGTGCAATGAAAACAGAGTTGATTTCATATGTTCGTGTATCAACAGACACCCTTGTCTGTAAACTCTTGCTGCTCCTCATAGCCTATGGCGTTTTTATTTTCTTATTATATTATCTTACTATTTTATGAGATAGTCCTACCTGTGTGGAGACTTTTTGGATGTTCTTTTAGGCACAAAACTGTGTGGACTAACTTAATAATAGTAATATGCATTTGTCATTATCTTAATCAAATAAAAACTGAAAAAGAAAAGACCAATCAATAGTTAAAGCCTTCTTGACTTTATTGAACCTAATTGTATTTTTTTTAATCTGCTATGGCACTACATTAATGTACAGTATGTTCTTGGCACTCAAAAATGACTTTATCTGTGTCTGTACCACAGATAAACAGTATGTAAGGCTGACTTTATAGTGACCTTAAATGTGCTTAGTGGTATTTTAAGTCACCCACACAGCAGGCTATCTTTACAATACTCCTGCCGTGACTTCTGCATTTGCTGTAGGTCATTCCTCTTGTTACGTGGCCCTGGAATTTCAAACACAATGCAAACCTTGGTGACTGTAATAAAGAAGGCATTCTTTCCGCCTGAGGTGTCCTCTTTCAGCCTCAAAGCGACCCCTGTTTCCAGCTGAATACTGTAAGGACAGTGGCTCTCAAACTTTTTCATGTCAAGTACCCTTAAACTGACACCACCAATTAGACCACAGACCCCCATCTGATAAGATTTTTGCTTTTTAGATGTTTTATTAAAGGAAGTGTATGAAACTCATGACCAAAATAGTCACACATTCTGTCATTGTGTTACTTATAGATGGAATTATAGTGAAAATAAATGATTCCCCTTTTTGATGGGCACCCCCTCAAGGAGTCACTGGACTCCACTTTAAGAGCCACTGCTGTCGGCAAAAACCAAATAAAAAGTAGTGCTACAGTAGCGAGTGAGTCTGTCTGCGGTGACGACACATTGGAAATAAATCAGCCATTCTCTTCCTGCGCCCGTCCGAGCATGTGCGAGAACAAGAACGACTAAACCAGACATGTGGTTCCCCAAATGGAGAAAAAATACATCAGTTTGCATGATGTTGAGTTACCACAGTGTCTGTTGTTTCACTGAGTGACCCAAGTCACTCTATGTTTATTCTTGTCCCTCTGTGGCATCGCTTTAATAGCTGTTCTCGCGCCGAATGGAGCTCAGTCACGTAGTCGCCATAGTTCATCCTCAAAATATTTCAGCAGGGGGTTGCATCATTGTCTGGTTTGGTTTTATTCTGCCACTAAACTACTTGAAAGCAAAAAAATACACAAAACAAGGTTATTCAGTGGATATTCTAGTCATTATCCTGTTCTGTTTTATCACTATGATGAGATATTTAGGAGACGTACTGTATTTACAGTAGACTACAGCAGAGATCACTTTGTTCTCCAAAGCATGCGTACGGGAATAACCTCTCCTAAGCTACGTGTCTGATGTTGATATTTACGGTCAGCCGGTGATGTAACGGACTGCTGGCTGAAAAACCGGAGGTACGCGTTAAATCTGAACCTGCAGGATACACCCATTCAATGTTACATAACGCCGCTGCGCTGCTCTACTACTGTCCCCCGTCATCCCGTCACCTACCTAACCCGGAAAGCCTGTCGATGAGCCCCGCATCTCTGATGACTTTAGGACCGTGCTCCACGCCTCTTCTTTTCTGTCAATGAATCAATCAATAAATACATAAGTACACAAGAGAAAGCAGTTAAATGAGTGTTGAAACTGTTGAAAACGAGGGGGAGGAAAAAAGTAATGTTACCAAAAAGATTTTCTTACCTGCCCTCTTGAAAAGGGAGCTCCCAGAACAGCCACGGATTGAGCTCTGCTCTGTTGGCAAGTGTGGCTGAGTTGAGTCCGGAGAAGACGAGAAAGAGATCCTCTCAAAGCCATTTTTCCTTTTTTACTTTCCCCCCTGAAAATATAATCAGCCCAGTCCAAATCAAACCGACTCTTCCAGCCGCCGAACAAAGAGTCTGATGAAACCTCAGTGGGATGCTGAATGTGGCCGCGTTGGTGCAGAGGGTCGGTCTTATTGCCTGTAAATCCAATTAATATTAATGAGCTACCGGGTAGGAAGACTGTGATAAGCGGTAGAGATGATCACGCCCTAATTTATTCATACAAAACACAAAGCTTCGTTTAGCAGTTAGTAATTATCAGTGATGCTGAGCGTTACAATGTGTTATAAGCTTTTATTGCCAGCAGAACGCCCTGCTTCATATATAGCGTCTGACGTCAGGGTGGATGACACACCTTCTGGTTAGCCAATAGGAACTGTCGAAATAGAGGGTTCGTTTAGGGGGGCGTGACCTGTGGACTGACGTAGGCTAGGAGGTTTTTTTTAAATGCCTGCTGGGAAGTGATGTACCGCAGTCTCATCCAGGTGGAAATTTCCACAGACGCCGCCGAGTGTTTATGTTACAGCGTTTGGCCTCGTTGTTTGTCCACATAGCTCCGACCAAAACATATCAGATTTCAGGTCAGATGTAAGCAAATATATGTGTTTACATCTTTGGCTACCCGTTATAACGTGTGTCTATTCCAGTATTCAGACCTTTTACCTTTTAAAGGAGTCACTTAGTTATTATGTCATGTACATACAAGTGTCCAGCCCACATGTACTTACAGGACGTTAGAACACAGTTACAGTGGTGAAACATTTGTCAACATAGGCAACATAGACAAGAACAAAACTTCTCTACACATAAAATCAGCCAAACAAAAGGTGATCTTCCTGAAGCACAGCTCAATTTAAAAAAAAAAAAAAATTCTTCCAAAAAAATCATCAGAAATTAAGGATATTTTACTAAAAAGTGTAGCCCCCAAATCATCATATAATAAGCAATAAAATCACATGGTAAACCGTAGTAGTCCTATTCTTTCAAAATCTTAAATAAAAGTACTGTATTATCAGCAAAATATACTTATATAATCCAAAATAACAGTATTCATTATGCAGAAGAATTGTCCCTTTGAGTGTTATATTAGTTTATAAGAATGTTGTTATACTGATGCATTAATGTGTAAGTAGGATTTTATTGTTTATCTGGTCAAGTTGAAACTAATTTGAACTACTTTATATACTGCTGGGTTGTTTATAACTGTGCAAGGTATTATAAGGCCATTTGTTTTGTATGGAGTATTCTTCATGTGGAGTAAATTAACATAAAAAAGCAGACATGTAACTAAAGTGCCTTAAAATGTAAAATGTAACATAAGTACAGTACTTGAACAAATGTATTTAGCCACATCCCACCACTGCCTGTTGCAGTGTCTGTTGTTGGTGTGATTGGCGTTGATGAAAACCATTATCCATCTCATTTTTAATGTTTTAGCCCACTGATGGTTTGATTTTTTTTCTGTCAGGACACAATGTGTGCACAGTTCTTGCAAAAATACACATAATAAACGATACAAAAACAGATATACAGTGTCTAAAACAACAAACACTGATATATTATTGTAACATATAATAAAATTGATTTTAACTTAACTGTAAAAGCACATACAATAGTTAGTTAGTTTGTTAGTTAACTTTGGGTTATAGAACATAAACTTAACACAGCGGTTGCTAAGCGACACATAAAACACATATTTTTCTTCTGACGTAATCAGCCGGTATGTGTGACGCAGCCCAGAGCTACAAACCGATGTATGAACACATCACCTGGGGTGATGAAGTCATTGGAGAGCTCTCGTTACAAACTAAAGCAATGAATCTGGCGCCACCAAGTGTTTGAAACGGAGAATACTGAGAATATAATAATAATAATATGTGACCTATAATGTTTGTTCCCTGATTGCTGCCTGTCAGGCAAAACTTTCTTCCAGGATGTGTATAAATCCTGCCCTCCGTCGGATTCCTAGCTACTACCAGACTGTGTAATAAAAGATAAATAAAAATAACAAAATTTAAACTTTTTCAGCTTTTCTCAGAATACATTTTACATTTTTACACTTCTTCTTTATATTATTAAGATTACTTGATTTTGTGTATTTTTTTGTATGTGCAAACCTACTTGGCAATAAACCTGGTTCTTATTCTGATACGAACCTACTACAAATCAACCAAATAATATGTATAATAAATAATTTATAATTTTATATTTATGTAGTTTCCAAGCCATGTTTAGGGTTTTTAATATCTTCTAGACAAATATTTTCTCAGTTCATTTCGCTATGAAAGTGGACCTGCAGAGACTTTGAATTTATCCATCCTAGTGAAAAATGACGTCCTCTGTTATTGTTGTCTACATGTTGCTTGGTAATGATTTTTAAGTCTGTACTGAAGTATCATGCAAAAATAAGGTACACTGGCAAAAATAAAATGAGACATGATGCGTAGTGTTGGGCTGCAGCCAATGATTTTCATAGTTTATCTGTTCATTGTGTTTCAGATTAATTATTTAATATACAAAATGTCAGATAATAGCAAAAAATAAATTCATAAATCATAATGTTCCCATTGAATATCTTCAAGTTATATTATTTGTCCAACCAAAAAGTATCAAACCCAAAGGTTATTTAATAAATTATTATGTAAAAGCAGCAGTTTGAGAAGTTGACACCAGAGAACATGTGGTACTTTAGCTTTGTTAATGACAATTAATCAGTTATTGAGTTTCTTGTCTGTTATAACTTAATCAACAAACAGTTTCAGTACCAGTTCAGTGTTTGAAATCATTGAAAGGTGTGGAAAAAACACTGGGTGTGCTTTGGAAATGGTCAGCATCAATGTAAAGTGGATAGTAATGGGCTAAAACATTCAAAAAACACTGCACAGTGGCTGGGTGAGGAACAGACCAGAGAATATTATAAGGCTAAATACCTTTGAGCTACATCACGAGTGTGATGTGGAAACTTGAAACCTCCGGGGCACAAACACTGTGAATGGACTTTATAGTGAAGTAAGAGACATCTCGTGTCTAGCAGTTAAACTTTTGCAATCAAAAATATTTGCAGTAGATGTCATTTTAAGAATATCTAACCAGATATTTTTTAAATGAAAAAAAAACACATCTAACATAAATTATTATCAGAATCAGAATCTGTTTTTATTAGTTAAGTATGCAAGCATACAAAGAATATTTCTAAGTGTTTGCTCCCACAAACACAACATAGATGAATAAAGAATAAAAATAGAGCAAAAGTAAGGTAATAATAATAATAAAATAAGTCTATTTAATTTAATCTAAGTAATATATTTAAAATTTATTGACAGAATTTAAATCACTACTGTTTACACTGCTGTATAGTATCCTGTGTACTGCGTACACTCAGCCTTCTTGCCACTGCTGCTATTACTCGCTATAAGACTGTCTGGTCCAGACTTGTATTAAGACATAAAAATACTCTGCTTGGAACAATAATCTGTGTCTGATATGTTTTCCCACAAACACTGTATAAATACCTCATTAAAATCCTTAGAATTGCATCTACTCCTTCCCTCTCTCATTAAAAAAAATCCAGAATCTATAGATATGCAAATATGTTTCATTTTAAAAGTTTAACTGCGGACACAAGATGCCTCCTACTTCCCTGTATAGTCCATTCTCAGTGTATGTGCACTGGAGGCTTCACGTTTCTACATCATACATCAAATTATCAATGAACACAGAGAAACTTCAACTTTCAGCAGATGACAAACTCTGCACATACGTCTTTCTGCACAGTGAAGCTCAAACATCCAACTGTAGGAACAAGAAGAAAAACACATTTTTGAGTGGAAAGGGTCTTTAAAGACCAATCATGAGCCGAGACAGCGGTTTCAGATCCTGCCTGAGAGACTAAACTTCGGGCAAAAAGCCTCATAGGTCCGCTGTGATATCCCATGATTCATTTCGAAAAGAAAAGGTCCCAGTTATTTGTATCCAGGGGTTCATGAACGCACCGGTGATAATTTTTAAAGCTAACCTCTAGCGTTACGTTTTTCCGTCTACTGTATTTAATGGGCTTGTATTCGCATAACCCACAGTATTACTAGCTGCTGGTTTTTATTCATATTTGACTACACTGGTGAGTAAATCCGTAACTTAAATGACCGCTTTAGCTATTGTGAACTAGCAAGGCCACAGAGTATTCGCTCGCTAGCATGAGCTAATTTAGGCAGCTAACATGGTTGATGGATGTCTACTTTTTGGACTGAGCAGGTGTCCCACCTGGCTTAGCTGGCAACATAAGTACACACTTGTGCTATCTGTGTTTAAATTCAACACTATAATGAACTCGACACTACCTAATATAAGTGTAAAAGACCCTCATGAACATCCTGTCTCCTCCATAGGTTCCTGTATTCCTCAGGATGTCATACCCTCCTCCGCTCAACCGCCAGCAGATTGGCATCCCGCAGCTTCCCCCGAGGATCCCACCTCCCCAGTATGGAGGGTTTGCACCAGCGGTCCCACCAGGTATTGAATACTGGTGTGGCTGAACAGCTGTGATAACTGTGTGTCTGTAAATAAACCTAGGGGGGTCCTGTGTGTGATTTTTGAAAAGTCCCCCTCCACTGTGAAATGTGTTTTTCTTCTTGTTCCTTCAGTTGGATGTTTGAGCTTTAACATGCAGAATGATATATGTGCAGAGTTTGACACTAGAGGGCTGTTTTCACATTTATTTGCTGAAAGTGGAAAGTTTCTTTTTTTTGTGGTTGTGATTAGTTGTATGCCACGATAAGAGGTTTGAGTGTTTTGTTTTGTTTTTTTATTCCAGGTACTCCCATGATCCCGGTTCACATGGGTGTAGTGACCCCCACCCCCACAGTGAGTTAGAAACAGTAGTTCCTACCGCTTGCCAGTTGAAGCATCAGCTGTGCTGCATGACCTGCAAATAGATACACAGTCCTCACACATTAGGAATTCAGTTCAGTTATTATTGGTTGCTTGAAATGTTTGCACATTTTGTGGTGGCCATATATTTTATTTAATGCTCTGGAGAAGGGATACTTAAAATGTAAAATGTAATTTTTGCTGTTGCAGGTTCTTGTCCCAACGACAGTCACTGTAGCACAGAAGCCGATGGCTCCAAAAAAGGAGCCTGGCAACATCCGAGCCAAGGACACAGATGACAGCAGTGGCCCCACCACCACTGTATTTGTAGGGAACATCTCCGAAAAGGCATCTGACATGTTGGTCAGACAGCTTTTAGCGGTGAGTTGATCATACATGGACCACACCGAACTTACCAGGTTTTTGAAGAGGGTTTCACACTACAAGGTGATGTCTACACCAAGTTGAAACATAAAGTATGCTACCTCAATCTTTTGATACAATTAAAAGTGTGAGCGTATTCACTTCATCAGATGTAAGTCTTGCTCACGGTTTGTTCATTTGAAACCTCTTATTGGTCTAAAAAGAAAAAGGGTCTATATATGGACATTTTTCGCACTATTTTGTTGGATGATCAGCTTTGAATATTATATATCAGAAGAAGCAATTGCATAGATTAAGAGTTGCAAGTAGCAGTCACCACTTGCAAGATCATCATCATTAAGGTAAGCACCACCTTTTACCATATTGATTGGTTTATACGGAAAAACCACTTGCATTGTCATGTTCACACATGACCGGTTCTGATAATAGTTGCTCACAGCACGATGCAGGTATCCATTGAAAACAGCCCTGGAACTGATGTCCCCAGGAGACATAGATACCATTGCGCCAACTTTGTGTACTGTTGGTGAATACAGTCTTGATAAATCCATTTCTTATAACGGTAAATGGATCATTGATTAGTCAGTAGCATCTCTAATGTGACATTAAACTGTTTATTTTTTTCTGTCATCTTTCAATATAGAAATGCGGTATTGTTCTAAGCTGGAAGAGGGTCCAAGGTGCCTCCGGGAAACTTCAAGGTAAAAAAAAAAATGGGCACAATACATTTAAACCAGTCATTTACCATCTTGTCTTTATGCAAATTCATGTTTTTTTACACATCCCTGAGACTTCAGATACTACACTAGTGCGGTACTATAATGGTTATTAGAAAGTATAGACCCCCAACAACTTCAACTTTCTTTTCTTTTACTCCTGGAAGCTTTTGGGTTCTGTGAGTATAAGGAGCCCGAATCCACACTGCGAGCCCTCAGACTGCTGCACGAGTTGCTGTTAGGTGACAAGAAACTGCTGGTCAAGGTAGACGCCAAGACTAAGGCCCAACTAGACGAGTGGAAGGCCAAGAAGAAGAGTGCCAATGGCGTACGTAGCCCTGTATATACCTGCTGAATAAAAGATTAAATCAACATTTCTGTATTGATAATTTTGTTAAAATTGGGTAGATGCATTTGTTTCTCCCTCTTTATTATGCTTGTTTTTTAATCGTGTAGGGAGCCAGCAGTGGGTCAAAGAACGGGGATGACGATGAGGAGGAGGTTCTTGACGAAGAAACCCTGCGTCGGGACCAGGTTGTAAAGGGGGCGATCGACGTCCTCATCCGAGAGTATGCAAGTGAACTCAACGCTCCCTCACAGGACCCTGACAGTCAACCTCGCAACAAAAAGCGGAAAGAGAAGAAAGAGGAGGTATTGTTTGTATCATTTCTGAGGTGTAGACTTTGTGTGGAGCAATATTTTCTTCGTATTTGTAGTAATTGCTGAGTATTTAGTGTGTTTGTTTCCTGTCTTTCTCTCTCCTTTGTGTAAGGAGGATATCAATGCCATGGAGATGGAGGATGACAAGAGAGACTTGATTTCCAGAGAGATCAGTAAATTCCGGGATACGCACAAGGTAATGTATCAAACTACTGTTATTACTCTCTAGTTTAGGTTTTGGAGAAGAACTCATTGTGTACTTAGAAAATCCTCAACAGGAAATGCATCTTTCTCCAAATTTCTATATTTTATGGAGGTAATTCCTCCATAAGACCTTTCTATTACTGTCAGATATAACATAGAGGTTCTCTATTAATATATAGATCAGTTAGTGAAATTCAAAAAGTAAAGAAATAGGACGTAATTGATATTGATTCATGCATTTTATTGTACCTGTTAAAGGCTAAATTATTATAATAATGTATCAGCCATTCATGTGGCTGTATAATAAATGTCAGTATTTCTGAATTGGGCAAAAGTTTTCATTGTTCATAATACTGATTTGAGACTAAAAGTTTGAAGCTCTTGACAAGCTAAATTCATCACACAGAGTGCATGGTCGCAATGTTAAATTCCATCTAAAGCTAATCTATTGATTAAACCCCACCAATATGGTAGAGTTCATTTGGTGACTAGAGCAAGATGAATCTCAGAATCTCAGCTTTGGAAAAAGTTGCGAGGATAGGATGTAAGTATGATCTTTCATTTCTTCTTAATTCATGTTGGGCGCTCCCTTCTGGAGGGTTTGCAGAGGGGCAACTGGCTCTCAGTTCACCTTTTTTATTATTTTGATTTAGGAAACTATTAGCACGTACATGTTGACTTGTGAAACAAAGCACCACTGATAGTAGTGCTGGAAATAGAACGGACAAATTGCCAGTGATGATAACATGTTGTCACCCTCAATCAGGTCTGAAAAGGCTGGGCAGCTCAGTCAACCTCTGCAGGTCCTCAGACAATAAATTATGTGTTTGAAGAACACACACAGACTGAATGATCCTAACCACTGCAGTAGTTTGAACTGCAGCCTGTATTATTAAAGCAGGGAGCGCCCTTTCACAGCACTCTGTGGTCTGAAGACTAACAAGGCAAGTTCTTGTTATATTTCTTTTTTCTTTTTTTTCCCTCTCATGTTTCTCTTGATTTTGTTTCCAAACATTTGTTTACTTTTCTTTCCTTCTGTTCTATGTCTTTGTGACTCCACCCCTCCCCTTAGTCTAACAATGAGAGAAGAAGAATATAAATGAAATGTGAGTGTATTAGTGAATCACTGTAGGGTTATTTAGCTGCTGCACAGAGGAGACACAACAATGTAAACACCTCATGGAACCAGACGTTACCTCTGAAAGTTTTCAAACTCTGCTACACAGGGGATCATATCAGGATGAACACTCAATTGTAGCATTAACAGCGATTGTATACAAGGAGGTCCTGTGATCACCTGTTAGCACCTTGATGTTTGACATTCAAAAGCAGTTTGAGAAAATCGAGCCAGAAAAGTGTCAATAAATAATCTGTACCCAAACTTCAGGGTCCAAAAAAAAAAAAAAAAGCTAAATCACTTAATATGTGAAGAGGAGCTGGTGTAAAAACCATTGCAGAATATACCAAAATACAAACGTCAACAACTGCCGTCAGGAACAACACTCTGCACACTAAACAACGAGGCTCGCGACTCAGTACAATCCACCTGTGCATATTTGAAATAAATTATGAACTTTTAAAGCAGTACTACAACTAAATTAGCAATTTTCCTCCACATTGTGGAATATTAGAACAAGAGGTAAGTTTCGGGTTGATTAGAGGTTACAGAACTCAGCCAGAGAGTTAATAGACAAGTTGACAGATACTTTTCCAGCTGTATTAAACCCCTCACATCAGATACAAATAGCTAGCTAGTAGATAACTAGTAGCTCATGTAGAGGAGGTAGTTCAGACCGCTTTCCACCTTCCTCCTTTTTGTTTTTGTTGATCACTCATCAGCTGTTCGACCCACATTTCCAACAGTGTTCTTTGAACATTATAAACCAGTTAGGATATGAATAACTGGTAGACATTTTCTTAAGACTGGTTTTGTGAGGACTGTTTGAACTGTGGGTCTGACTCTGCTGAGATTTTTAACATTTAATGGGTTGGAGAGGCCAGAGAGACACACAAGACAACCTACAGGTAAGACTGCTTCACTAATTTCCTTTTGCCAAAATGAAATGCAGTATCTGTTTTTTTTTTTTCTTTCTTTTTTTCCAACAATGAATTTGAAAAGAAGTTGCTATTGATGTTTAGATGAATTGCTTCACAGGTATCATTTGGACGTTTTTATTTTGACTTTTACATTTGACCTGCTTTTCCTCCCACACGTAGCCTGTAGGATGTGTAGGGGCAGAGAAGCACTGAAACCGTAGTTCATCACCTGTAAGTTGCACACCAATAGCTCCGAAACGCTCTGTTGAAAAATGCCATGATTTTTATGCCAGCTAGTTAGAATGTGGAAAAGAGGTAAATGTTTCGTGTTTATGTAGATTCACCTTCAACATGTGCACAGATCTTTTGAAATGTCCAGATATTCTTGCATAAATAAAAAAAAACTATTGGAAATCTGCAAACACAAAGCTGCAGTTTTTGCTCAAAGAAAGATATTTTTGCACAAGGTAACTGGTGCTGAACATATAAGCAGAATAAGTAGTATTATTTCTCCCATTCCACAACTTTCAAGTGTTTTATGCTGGAAAATGGATTTAAAAAAAAAATCCATATGTTTCAATTATATATTATAGACCAAAAAAAAGTTTTCCTGCGTTATAATGTAGTCCCGGTTTCTGGATCTGTCACTCTGCTGCGTACTGAACTCCCAGTCTGGCACTGCTCCCCTGCATCTCAGATGACCATGTAGAAACCACACGGGACACGGCAGCTGATTATGTAATTCACTTAGTTGGGCCATTTGCCATGTTAAGCTCGAGCTTGTTTTAATCCACTTGGCACACATAGATAAGACCAAACCAGGGCATTATATAGTGGTAATCTTGAGTGTATAGTTAGAAGTTTGTAAACCTGTTGACCCGATGGTTTAAAATTAACTCGGTGGACACTTTTTTATTTTAAGTGTGCTTTATTACAATAAATGTGTTTTGTAGCTTTAGTAGCCCAACTTTGAATTAAACCCTTAAAGTGAATGAATCATAAAGCTGAGTACATAAAGTTAATGTGTATTCAGACTTCAAATCTCCTCTGCAGTGTGTGTGTGTGTGTGTGTGTGTGTGTGTGTGTGTGTGTGAGATAGTTAGAACCACCTCTATATGTAGTGGTGCTACATCAGGTCAAACATTATGTATTTTAACATACAGTATCTCTTGCATCACGTCAAGTCTATCACATTTCGGCATTTCCCTGAGTGCACATCGATTGGACGGATATGGGCTTGACCGATACATATTTGCCTACAGCTAAGTTTTTATTGGAATGGCCTCTTATTACATCAGAGCATAATCTCAGATCACCATAGAGCACATAGTTACTGCAGAGGACGAGTCGACCTGTTACATATGAAAAAAAAAAAGCTAATTCAATATCAGTATATGTTAGAGAGGGGCTGAATGATGTAGACAGCACAGGAAATGATCTATCTAACAACAATTTGATGTAACAAAAATACAATAATGTAAATGTGTAGAGCCAAAAATTACAGAAACGTTTTACTGGTGGACGGTTTAAACCTACAGTGTATGGTTTAAACTTCTACTTTTGCTGTAACACCTTTCTATAAGAACAGATAGCCTTAGATTTTTAGGTATCTTTCAAGAATGAACTGCAATTTGTGGTTTTAAGTGTGTCCGGAATTGAGCAGTATCTTCATTAAACTTGCTCAAGCAGCAGACCACTCTTCCTGGAGGAAACATCAGGGCTAGGAGGACGTCCTCACTTGCAGAAGGCAACCACTCCAAAGCAATGATTCATGGCAGTATGTGAGCATGTCCGGCCCAGGGTGTCTAAACCATTTTTCACACTATCGTGCTGATAACCTGTGTATTTATGTATTTTTTAGTATGATGGTCTTAATAATATTTTAAATGTAGTAACACGTTTCCCCCCATTTCTTCCTGTTGGGCTCCTGCAGAAACTCGAAGAGGAAAAAGGAAAGAAAGAAAAGGAGCGACTGGAGATCGAGAGGGAAAGGAGAGAGAGGGACAAAGAGCGGGAGCGCGAGAGGGAGCGCCGCGACCGTGAGAAAGAGAAGGAGAGGGAGAGGGAGAGGGACAAGGAGCGGGAAAGAGACCGAGATCGCGACAGGGAAAGGGAGAGAGACCGTGAACGGGAGAGGACGAAGGAGAGGGAGCGGGAGAGGGAGAGGAGTCGAGACGTCAGCGAGGGCCGCAGCAGGTCGAGGTCAGTGGGAGGCCTGTGATGTCATACTCGATGTCTCAGTCATGCAGTTCAAAACACATGACTCATTCTGACTCTGCTGTGTGTTGTTGTGTATAAAACCATCTTACTGACTAGTCTGATAGAGGAGCCGTGATTAAACAAACAAACCACTCAAACTGTTTGAGTTGTGTATAATAAACCAAAATTATGTGTTTTACAAAAAGTCCACTAAACAGTCTTTGTTGTCCAATGACTTCTCTAGAAGTTCTCTAGAAAATAAGATATTTAAAATTATAAAGTTGGAGCACTCTTGTCTTTTCAGCACAACAAAATACTCTCTCGTCTAATTTTGATTAAATTTCTAAAGGGGATACCTACATCTTTTGCAGCAACAGTGTAATAAATCAGTCGCCAGATTGAATTACCATTAAGTTTCAATGTTGTATTTATTTATTCATCTTATTGAATCCCTGCAAAACACTCAGAGATGTGGACTGAATCAGGTTTATAATCCAGCAGCCATGGTAAATAGTCATTTTTATAGCTTTTTCTTACTGTGACATATGCAGAGTTTCTGTTATGATGCATAAATGGGGATGCACAGTAGTAGAAACAACTTTTGAATTATATGCAGGAAAATTCAACAGAACCAAAAATTGTAGCTTCTAAAATGACTGTAGAGTTCAGTTCCCTCTCAAACAGTCTCAACAAAGTGTGTGTTCATAAAGGTAGTTGACAAAGCGATCTCATCTTTGATAAACTCAATATATAAAGGTAATATATTCATTCCAGTGCTGTTCTATTGGATTGCATTAGATTTAGTAAATATCTGACGCTCAGTGTATACAAATGTGACAGTTCATTTAACTGTGATATAATGAAACTACTGTAAAAAGCCAAAGTGCAGCAAGATAAATAAATGCATGACTTAAACTTAATGATAATGTTTAAATCAGACTAACATAGATAACGTCTTGTGCAGAGAGAGAACCAGAGAGGATAAAAAACGTGACCGTGAAGAAGATGAGGAGGACGTGTATGAACGGAGGAGACTTGAGAGGAGGCTCAGAGACAAGGAGGCTGCATACCAGGAGGTACTAACACCTCAAACCTGTCATGTTTTATCATTAGTTTAAAAGAAATGATACAATATACATGAAGGCTGAATTCACTGATAGTGTAATTCTGTGATGGTTAAATTATTTTTCGTCCTCTTAAAGCGCCTAAAAAACTGGGAGATCCGGGAGAGGAAGAAGGCTCGCGACTACAGCAAAGAAATGGAGAGAGAAGACGAGCGGCGTCGTGAAATGGTAGATACATGAATGCATACCACGCCTGGATCAAATTGTCATGAAATAATTACTACAATTTGTTTTAGATATCTAGAATGACAGATTTAAGATAATTATATAGAGAAGCATGGAAAGTTGCTTTTGTTTTAATAAAAACATATAAATAAATTGTGATAGACAGAACTCCACCTTTAACTGCAAGTAGGGTCAAATGGGTACTAGGAAATAAAGTTTTTGTTAACCATAACTTTCTTAATTAAATAGTTTAATTGATGGGAAAAACTAACAGTCACAGGATTCGGGAATAAAAGTAAACATGTTAAAACATATTTTAAAAAAGCTAATTCAAGCAAAATACACAGAACAACACTGATTATATAAACATGCTGCAGGCAGTTTTAACAACTGAAAATGTAGGAATGTGAAGTAGATGACTGGATGACTAATAGGTAAAGATTTCCTTACAATTTTTACATGTTGACAAATTTAAATTCAGATGAAAGAAGCCAAAAGACTGAAAGAATTCCTTGAAGATTATGACGACGACAGAGACGACCCAAAATACTACAGGTGATTATCTTTATGGACATTGATCAGTGCTGGGAATACACTTTTTTTTTTTTTTTTTTGGCATTTTTCATTACATCACTTGTTCTTATTGTCCTCTCAGGGGCAGCGCTTTGCAGAAGCGACTTCGTGACCGAGAAAAGGAAACAGAATTGGACGAGCGAGACCGGAAGAGAGAGAAAGAGGAACTGGAGGAGATCAGACAGAGGCTTCTAGCTGAAGGTCACCCCGACCCTGATGCTGAGTTGCAGAGGGTGAGTCCACATAAACAAAAACATTATCTTGTTTTTTATTTGAGGGACAGACGAGTTTTATTCTTTGATCCGTCTTTCTGCGTTGCCTATCCTCCTTTTTGTGATCGTGCATCTGTTCCTGACACACAAATTGAGCTGTTTCTCAAACTCGTGTCTTCTGTCAACGTGTCGGGTATTTTGGTAGATGGAGGAGGAGGCAGAGCGGAGACGGCAGCCCCCTCTGAAACTGGAACCCGAGGAGGATGTAAACCAGGAGAAGGCTCACAGGGACTGGGATCGAGAGAAGAGAGGATCAGCGAGGCCCGCAGAGCCGACGCCTCGAGGCCCCCAGCCGCATTCAGACGACGACGTAGAGGAAGGCGAGGAGGATGACTATCATGATGGGGAGGACTCACAAGAGGCAAAGCCGCACCTCAAACCCATCATGCGACCAATCACTACTGCTCCCTCGGTGTCCTCTGCCAGTGGGAACGCGACTCCAAACACGCCCGGCAACGAATCTCCCTGCGGCATCATCATTCCAGGCGAGAACACCCCCGAGGTCCAACCTCCCGAGGAACACCGGCCCAAGATCGGCCTCAGTCTCAAACTGGGTGAGTATATCAGCAAACTGTGTGTGCAAAATGTTTTTAACATTGTTGCTTTGTGCCAGAATCAACTGGTTTTCCACCTTATTTTCTACTCCAGGCGCCACCAACAGCCCCAGTCAGCTCAACGTCGGAAAGCGAAAGAAACTGGCGACTGTGGAAAGTGTTTTCAACAAGTTTGACGATGAGGAGGCTGACGAGCAGCCCCGCAAAAGGAAACTGGTTCCGCTTGACTACGGTGACGACGATAAGAGTTTGGGGCTGGACGGCGCAGAGATTTCAGGGGCCAAAGGCAGCATCAACACAGAGGAGAAACGCAAGCACATTAAGAGTCTTATAGAGAAGATCCCCACTGCCAGGCCCGAGCTCTTCTCCTACCCTCTGGACTGGACGATGGTTGATTCGGTAAAGATTTGGATTTTCATCTTTTTTATTAACTTCATACATATTTTTTGTCATTCAGTAATTGAAAAGTAAACCATTTTTTATGCTGATGTTCTTGTTCTTTCTGTAGACTCTGATGGATCGCCGCATTAGACCATGGATCAATAAGAAGATTATTGAATACATCGGTGAAGAGGAACCCACTCTGGTTGATTTTGTCTGTTCAAAGGTTAGTGATGATTTGTCTCATATGAAAAAAACTCTTGTCAGTTAAATGATTTAAGTTTCAGACTGTTGTTACCTGTAATTTAAATCGCTGGTCTCTTTGGAAAATAGAAGGCTTCTGAATATATTCGTTTCATTTCGTAACTCCTTAAATTTTCTCTGCTTGTTTGTGGTATTTTAACTGAATATTTTGTATTTTCTCTCCAGGTGATGGCACACAGCACTCCTCAAGGTATTCTTGATGATGTTGCCATGGTAAGTTGAAATTGGTTGCATCACAGAGCCAAAGTCTGTTTAAATTGATCGTTTTGAATCTGATGTGATGACACTGCCAGCTTCAATTAAATTTATACTTCTTAATTAGGCAAGTAGTTGATAGAATTACACTAAAGACACATACTTAATGATACGTCACATTGCCCAGATGAACAACCTTAAATTAATTATTGTCCTTTTTTTAATCATTTGACTTTGAGCAGTATAAAATGTGCTCACAGTGCATCAGCTGAAGTTACTTTTAAGAAGGGTGAGCAGAACCTTGACAGTGGCAGCAGTAAAGTACGCTGACTGGCCACTTTGTAAAAGTGCAGAGTAGCGTCGAACCCACAGAGAATTATCACCAGACTCTGTACGTCCCTTCAGCTCTCAAGAGTTTTATAGACTGTTTTGTGCTATACAGCTGCAACTTCACTGTTTTAGTTCACTCTCACTGCTTTCAGTTAGTTTTCAGATGCAACAGGCAGTTTTCAGTGTAAAAGCTCTGATAAACTTACCTCGCAGCACCAAACTGTAAACGAAGTTACCTAACAGATGAACATAGTGGAGCATTTTAACAACTGAAGAGCCAGATATAGAGTTAAAAGAAGAGTGAATACTGGACTTAACATTGATCAGGTGACCAGAAACACAACTCCAAACTAATGATAATGTTGTTCCATACATGTGTAAATAGGCAACTTTTTGCTAAGAAGTTCGCCATATAAGGGGTTTCAATGCTGCTCCACTGCTGTCAAGTGGCCAAAAATCAATTAATGCAGGTTTAAAGATGGCCTCATAGGCTCTATCTGGTCTCTAATTTCTCTCTTCTCTTCCCAATAAAGCAAAAATGGCAAACATATTTTAGGAATAAAGGTCCTGTCAGAAGCAGCCTCATCTAGCTTCAATATTAATGAACAGATTCATCCAAACGCTGTAAAGATGAGATAATCATTTACAGTTACTTTAATATATAGCAAGTCAGATTCATTGCATGAGCTATTTGTCTAACCTCGCTGTTTGTGTTTAGGTTCTTGATGAAGAAGCAGAAGTCTTCATAGTAAAAATGTGGAGGCTGTTGATATACGAAACAGAAGCTAAGAAGATCGGACTGGTGAAATAAATACCAGACGTCTCTCTGACTGACTGACTTGGCTCACAGTTCTGCTGCCTACAGTTTCTGGTCCAGCAGACTGTAAACATGTGCCCATACACCCCTCCATTCCATCAGCAAGGAGCTGCTCGACTTGTACGTGTGTGTGTGTGTGTTTGGAAGGGAAAGTCTGAACTGTGAACAGAAAGGGGGTTTGCAAAAACATATTGCATGATAAAACTTTGGTTGTATGTTTTCCTTTGTTGAGGCAAAAGTCAAGTTGCATTTTTACCCATCTGTTCTCCAATAAGTTGGACACATTCTGCTTTGATTTACTGTTGTCACGTTGAGGCACTGCTCCATTGTGTGAACTAATAAATATGCTTTTTTTTAGAAAATGTGTTTTTAATGTGCTGTTTACTTATATTTTGTTTACAGGTGTTTGGCTGGTTTTTAAACGCAACAGAATATTCATATGTGCATCCACAAAACCTGAGTGGGACAGGTGTTGGATACAAAAAAAACAAGGAGTACCCACATACTGAATCAGAGCTCCCTTGATTTTATTCTTTTCGAAGTTGAAAACGTTGCAAATAAAGTAAAGGGAGCTTTTCTTCAGTGTGCAGTTACTCCTATTATCTGGTTTTAAATGCAATTGTGGTTGAAACAGATTAATTACTCCTCATCTTTAGCTGTTATGTCCTCAACTGTATTTGTGAATTTCAGAGGATTCAAAAATGCAAAGAAAAAAACCTGGAAAAAAGTCAAAGCAAACAATCAATGACAATTACTTAAACAATAATGTAGACAAAAAAGAAAAACAGAATTTTTGATTTAGACAAAGCAACAAGTTGAATATGACATTCAGATACAGTTTTAAAAGCCTTTTTAGTAGCAGGATATTTAATAGTTTTAACATAACGCTCTAATTATTTTGAGAAAACAGGAAATAATGTTTAGGCACCAGAAAAATGTATATCTGGTATTTTGGCAAATACTATAATTTTTTAAAAGTCCTCCACCACTCAAAATATGTTTTTCTTCTTGTTCCTACAGTTGAATGTTGGAGCTTCACTGTGCAGAATGATGTATGTGCAGAGTTTGACACTAGAAGGCTGTTTTACATTCATCTGCTGAAGTTTATCTGTGCTCATTGAAAATCTGAGTTTAAGGACCTACGAGCAGGATTTGTATTTGGAAGCCAATCTTGGTCCAAAATTCAATTTACACAAATGTGATGTGGAGACTTGAAGGCTCCAGTGCACAAACACTGAGAATTGACTTTTCAGTGAAATAGAGATCTTGTGTCCAGCAGTTAATCTTTTAATATAAAAAATATTTGCATATTCATAGATTCTGGATTTTTTTTAATGAAGGAGAAGGAGTAAATGCCGTTTTAAGGATTTTAAAGTTGTTGTTGTGTTTTTTGTGGAAAAACCATATTAGACACACATTATTGTTCCAAGCAGAGTATTTTTATGTCTTAATACATGTCTGGAGGTGATATTAAAAAATAATGTAGACAAAAAGAAAAAACATTTGGAAGATTTTTGATCTTTTGCCAGAAAAAATAAGTATATGGTTTTTGTGTATATATTTAGCTAGTACTGTAATATAATAGACGATTGCTTGTTTTTAGACAAAATATATATCATTACATACATTAAAAATAATGAATCCAGGAAAAAATTGTTTCAAGTGTGAGAACAGACCCCAAATGAATGTTGCAGAATTTAAAATTAGGTTTAAACTTTATCAGCCACTGCTTAAAGGATGGGTTCACAATTTTTCAAGTCTGTCTGAAAACAACAGTCAGGTGTCCCTATGATCACATTCCTCCTGTTCATACTAGATATTAAAAGATCCCCTTCAAATGTGCTTTCAATGTAAGTGATGGAGGCCAAAATCACAGTGTGTCCACACAGTCATTTTGTGCAAAGCTTAGTTTAAAATTTATCTGAAGCTTATATGAGGCTTCAGAAGTCTGGAATAGTCATATCAAATGGATATGGATTCCCTCTTTGTGTTTCCTCAGACAGTGTTTCCCTGTTGAACTGCGGTGGAAGTACAGTAACAAAAAGGACTATAAAGACCAACACTGAAAGATATGTACTTGATTTGACTAATTGGGACGGCTCTTCAGATAAACTTTTAAATGCATTTCCCCCCCATCACTTACATTGTAAGTGCATTATGAAGGGATCTTCTCATGGCCAATATAAACAGGAGGAATCATAATGGCAAGGAAAAAAAATCTATTTTAATGTTTATTAAAATAGGCTCCTGACTGTTTTGAAAAACTTGAAACTTGAAAAACTGTGAACCTATCCTTTAAACTGGATAACATTTGTGAATGACCTAATATGACTTATGCTTGCTTGTCTTTATTCGGGATCAGATATTTATGGGGTAACATCCAAATATTCGTTGAGTGCAAATGTGCAACATGGACATTAGAGTATACAGTTACATCTCAAAAAAAAAGAGAGAAAGACATCATTTCCTCTCCTCCAGTGAATCTCATTGAGACGTGGCAGGTTTGTCTCGACAGGTTGAGTGAATGAAGCGTGACCCGGAAACACTTTGATCGGCACCAAACAAGAAGGATGTTCAGTTAGCCAGTTTCTTAGGCTCACCAAGTCTGGAAGTTGTGATGTTATTTATGACAACTACAGCTGGAAGAAATTATGCAGGATGTCGTCTGTTTGGACGTAAAGGTTAACGCGTCAGGGTTCTTTATTTTGTGAATTTTGAGAGCCGAACAGTATTACCGAAGCTAGTTAGCTTAGCTTGGCTAACGTTACCGAGGCCAGAGGCTGTAACGTCTGTTTAGTTAACGTGGATGTTTGGTGGCAAGCTGCTCTGCAGCAAACACGGGGAGCTGACGTTTTTGTTAAATTAACCGTTACTGCCAACTAACAGCTAACAGTTTGGGGTATGTTATGTAACTTGACGAGCACGAATAAAAGTCCGTGTTAACAGAGAAGTGAGGTGGCAGTTGATGGTTTAGCTTAGCAGTGTTATTAGCCAAAGAGAAAAGTGCAGCCATGGACGATTTTAGCTCGATCAGCCTGTTGTCCCTTGCGATGTTGGTGGGATGTTATGTGGCCGGGACGATACCTTTAGCTGTCAACTTTTCAGAGGTAAGTTTCTAACATTCACAAGCTTTTTTCACAAAGTGCTTCCTGAAGGCTTGGACAGTTAAAGGACGGGTTCACATTTTTTCCAAGTCTGTCTTAAAACAATAGTTAAGTGCCCAAATGTACGGAAGCCGAGAGCGGCCGTGTTTGTAATTATTATTTTTTCAGTGCCATTATCTAGAGATCACAAGTTAATTATTTGGTTACCTCGAGATAATCAACCCGTTATCATGGGACTACAAAAGGTTGTGTCCTCTCATTACCTATAATGTTTATCAGAGATCAGGAGCGCCATGCCAGCATGCACAGATGGCGTCTTGACAACTGTAAGCAACTGATTTAAGCTCCAAATGTAAGATCAAGGAGTACCCATCATTATTATTAACAGCACCTTTATTAATGACATCTGTGTCATGGCCAAATGGCAGGTTAATTAACTCCTGGTCATAATATGATGGGATGTTTCATGTAGGAGAAGTACCAAACAATACTGTTCAAGCATTTTCATTTCATTAGACTAAATGAGAGAAAGGAAAGTGGGGTGGAGAGAGGGAATAAGAACCGACATATGACAGATCTGAACCCATGTCCTTAAAAACCACCCGAAGGCTTCTTGTGCTTGATCTAAAGAGATGAGCTATCCATGTGAGGAAGGCATGGAGAGGAGAAGACAGGAACGAACAAATGAGGATGAACTCCTCCTGTGATGAAGTCTGGTGATAAATTATTTTGAGAAATCAGCCTTTTGTTTTCTTGTGATAAATTAACTTGTGATCTCGAGGTAAAGGCATTAACAAGATAATTGCAAGCATGGCTGTTCTTGGCTTCCGTACAAATGAACATTAAAATAGTTTTCTCTTGCTGTAATCATTCCTCCTGTTCATACTGATCGTTAGAAGATCCTTTCATAATGCACTTACAATCTAAGTGATGGGGGACAAAATCCACAGTCCTCCTTCTGTGCAAGAATGTATTTAAAAGTTAATCTGAAGCTAATATGAAGCTTCAGTCGTCCAAATTAGTCAAATCAAGTAGATATTTTTCAACATTACAGTCTTTTTAGTGCCAAAGTCCCTCTTTTTCTTACTATACTTCCACCGCAGCTCAACAGGAAAACACAGAGAATCGAGTAGGTTTGCACATGATGTTGGAATTTAATGCTAAAAAGATTACAAACGTGGCAAATATCCTTTTGATAAGACTAACTCAGACTATGTGGACACACTGGATTTTGTCCCCCATCACTTACATTGAAAGCACATTTTTAAGAGGATCTTTAAATGGCAAATATGAACAGGAGGGATGATTACAGCGAGGAAAACCTCTTTCACTTGAAAAATCGTGAACCCAACCTTTAAGCTAACTGAGGCAATAGCCCACATTTCCAGTTTTACAGAGAGGTGAAAGTTTATCTCGATCGGTGATTGCATTATAAACTCTCAAATGCTATCAGATAATCAAGTCAACATGTTGTGTTTGTAGGGCATGTAAACAATGAGTAAGAAGCTCTAAATGTGACTGGTTTTGTTTGATCAGGAGAAGCTGAAGCTGGTCACTGTGCTGGGAGCAGGGCTGCTCTGTGGGACCGCACTCGCTGTTATCATTCCTGAAGGGGTCCACGCACTTTATGAAGAAATCCTTGAGGGTAGAGTACACCAAAGCAATACATTTCCCCAGATTTTTTTTCCACAACTTTGTTTGTTCAAAGCAAACCTGCCTGGTTATGTGTCACAATTTCCAAACCAATTTAACTGTTTAAAATATACACAAAGATATGTAATTTACAATTATACAGTAAAGAGAAAAGCAGCAAATCTTCACATTTGAAAAGAATTTAGAGAACGTTTGGTATTTTTGTTTATTTGACTTGAACGATTGATCAATTATCAATTTCATCTGGTTGCTCAGTTATTCAACAAGTGACAGTACTTGGAGATTTTATGGCATTGTTTTGTAGTTTATGTCCTGTGCATCTCTGTGCTTAAAATGATTTGAAGGCGGACGTCCTGGTGGCCTCGGGGGTTAGAGCTGAAATGAATTTTCTGTCAATTGACTAATTGATTAATCTACAAGTATTTTGATAATCAGTTAATTGTTAAAGTTATTTGTCAAGCTTCTCCAATCAGAGGATTTGCTTCTTTTCTCTGTTTTATGTCACTGTAAGCTGAATATCTTTGGGTTTTTGATGTTGGTCGACAAAACAAGCAATTTGAAGATGTTATCTTGAACACTGGGAAATTGTGTTTGACCTTTTTCACTATTTCCTGACATTTTATAGACAAAATCAGGATTAAGAGGAAAACAAATTAAGGCAGATTAATTGATAATGAGCCCTTCCAGTGATTTGAGTCATCCCTCTAACTCTCCTCACTTCCTGTCAGCTCTCTACTGTATGCTGTCCAAAAAATGCCACTAAAAATTCTTTCAAGTCTTTAAAGGATCTTTTGACAGAGATTTAGAGTATAGAGCATGAAGGCATCTACTGTAACTTGGCAGCAACTGATTCAGACCGCAACAGTCTGAATCCTCTTCAAATAGAGCAAAGTTCGACTAACGGCAGTAAACGACAAATAGTTGAAGCATTTCTGTTACGTAACAAACTTTGTCAAACACAAACATTTGGTTTATCATCACTTACAAACCTGTGACCTGTGTATTCACAGGCGGACACCACAGTCACGGCCAGGTTGGGGTTTTGGAGGTGTCCGAGACAAAAGTCGAAGGAGATGCAGGCCTGGGCGAGAGCGGGAAACACGAGCACAGTCACGAGCAGCTCCACGCCTGCATCGGAGTGTCTCTGGTCCTGGGCTTCGTCTTTATGCTGCTCGTGGACCAGATAGGAAGTTCTCATGTGCATAACACTGAAGGTGAGTACTACAAGGGAAATAAAAGCACAAAGATTAAAGCATCCAAAGCACGTAGGACCTGAGTGTCTGTGTGGTGACTTAGTTGGCGGGGAAATGAGGCTGGGTCATTAGCCTTGAGGTGATAATCTCCTTTGGAAGAAAATTATCTCATTGAATTAGACCCAAAACACCTCCAGATGGCTTAACTGCAAATTCTCTTCTCCCAGATGCACCCACGCTCAGCACCGAACAATTTCAGAGGGTTTTTTTGAGCAGCGAATGCTCCGCAAACAAAGTCTGCCAACGTGTGATGCTACACATTCTTACTCAGTGTGGAGATGCTGTGTTGTCGCTCACATGTATTATTATATTTTGTCTGATTCAGATCCAGAGTCCGCAAGGGTCACCAACTCTAAAATTACCACCACCCTGGGTCTCGTGGTCCACGCTGCTGGTGGGTTCGACACTCTGTCACACTAAAATCTGTCTAAATCACACAGCAAAATAGAAGAGTTGTCCTTGTAACTAGATTTATTTTTATTTCTTTTACCTTTTTTCTTTTTTTTTTTTTACTTATTTACTCATGAATCTTATTTTTTGAATCAAGCTCAAGAACTGCTTAACAGTAATGGCTTCTCTTTTTTTCAATATTAGATCCAAAATGTTGTTGATGTCCTTTGTTGATGTGCTAATGACCAAATATTAAATAATATATCTCAGCAACTCTGTCTTTTGTCTGCAGCTGATGGAGTGGCACTAGGAGCTGCTGCCTCAACCTCTCAGACCAGCGTTCAACTCATCGTCTTTGTAGCAATCATGCTGCATAAGGTGATAATGGTTTATATCTTGTAAATCAATGTAGATCTATGAGATGCATATATACAAATTAAACCTGTGTGGCTGCAGTACGTTGTAAACTATTACAACTACGTTGTTAAGTATGTTAACCCAGCTGTTCTCTCGTCTGCAGGCTCCCGCAGCGTTCGGCCTGGTGTCGTTCCTGATGCACGCCGGGCTCGAGAGGAACCGCATCCGCAAACATCTCCTGGTCTTCGCCCTGGCAGCGCCCGTCCTCGCGATGCTCACTTTTCTAGGCCTCAGTCAGGTAACTGCTGAAAAAATGTACTGTATGTGATAAAGAGTTGGCTTTTTTTTTCATAAAATAAAAATAGGAATATTCTCACAATTTCTTTGTTTGGAATGAATTAGTTTTTTTCAGAGCAACGAATTGCAGCCCTCTCTTGGAAGTACATTGTTAGCAACATCATCTGTTATCTTAAGGATCTGTATATTTTGAAAGAGTTTCCAGCCTGAGGCACACTGGCAGTCATCTCCTCAGATTGTGTTGAACAATGAACATGACTCAGTCAAATAGAAGGCAGGGTGTTGCTTTAGAAAACCAGTCTGACCGGTAGGAGTTCATAATCCTCCACAAGAGACATATAACAGACCTGTTTGAGATGAATAGATTCAATTTCATTAGCCATAAAATGTCCAAATCAAATTAAATAAAGGATGCATTTCATCAACAGGCTGCCCATCAGAAAGAAAATGTTTTTTTTGTGTCTCAAATCTTCAGTCAGACATGTTGCCCAACAGTTGTGTTTGTTTCTTCCACCCTCAGAGCAGCAAGGAGGCCCTGTCAGACATCAACGCCACCGGTGTTGCCATGCTCTTCTCTGCCGGCACCTTCCTCTACGTGGCCACCGTCCACGTCCTCCCTGAGGTGGGGGGCACCGGCCACAGCCACGCTCCCGCAGGAGGCAACGGAGGGAAGGGACTGAGCAAGGTGGAGGTGGGAGCTCTGGTGCTGGGCTGCCTCATACCTCTGGTGCTGTCCGTCGGTCACCACCACTAGACTCAGAGCTCAGGAGTAGAGAGGAAAGAAGCGGAAAACAAAGACTTCAAACATTGTGGATCTACATGTCTTATTGCTTGTTGTTTGCTGATGTACCTCGTGGATCAGGCTGGTGGACTTCTTACGACTCGGAGATGAACTTGAAACAGGGAATGAATAATGTTAGGGAAATCAGAGTTGCTGCAGTGACAACCAAGGCACACAATGATGCTTATTTCTGCCGACACAACACTTTACAGCTCCAGTTTGTGTCCGTTTATTCCATCAGAAATCTTTTTTTTTTTTTGTTTAGATTTTGAGGCATTTTTATGCCTTTATTGGATAGCAACATTTTAGATATGACAGGAATAAAGAGACGGGGAATGACATGCAACAAAGGTCCGCTGCTGGAGTCAAACTGCAGATGTTGCGTTTACGTGGCAAGCGTCTTAACCAGTAGACTACCGGGGCGCGCCAGAAATCTTTTCTTTTTTTCTTTTTTTTTTTTTAAAAGAGAGGCCAGAGTGGTGAACCCTTTAGCTCAGTATATTTAGATCACTGTGGAGTTTTCAGTGTTGCATTATTGTGCTCGTCCACAGTCAGAGAACCAACCCTGATTTCATGACAGTGATGTTTTACTAGATGGCAGTTGCACAGTGAGATTTAGAATATCTTGATTGAAGTTGTGATACCAAGAAAGCAACGTAAACTCTCTTTTTTTATATATATAATTGTACAGATTGTAAATCTCTTAGCAACAATCCAGACTGATTTGAACAGATTTTTCAAGTGCCATATTAGCAAGCTGAAACAGATCCATGAAGAAGAGATGACGCCTCGAGGACTTTACAGTTTGTAGAAGACGTTCCTGACTTATTTTCTTACCTAAAAAGGTTTCTTTTCTCGCTGACAGCTGCGAGGCAGGACGAGACACTAGCCTAACCGGCCAGAAACCCGTAACAGTTTTTTTGCTTTGGCTCGTGATTTTTGTCTACCTGAGTGAGAGGTCCTGTCATGTTATAAAAATCTGTTGTGAAAAAAAAAAGCTGTTTTCGGTCCGACGGGAAGCCTATCTACGACATATAGTTTAAAACCACATGTTAAAGATCCAGTCAGCTCGATGCCCCGTGTGAGGATGAGACACAACCAGCCTCAATGATTCACATGAACTTTTGTCACTTTTATTTTATCGGTTGAGTTTCTGGAATGTGTTCATTTCTTTTCTGTTTTTCCTGAAGAATAATTATAAATAGAGATCACAGGAAAAAAAAAATCTGTATAGAATTGTCTTAAGTGATTGTATAGAGTGTTACTAAGCTTATTTTAAGGTGGAGGGTTATTTCAGCAGTCTGAATGATTGAATGAATGAATGAATGAATGAATTGCCTTGTAAAGAGCAAGAACCGGATGAGCTCACACTGAGGGACCATTGACGGAAATATTAGTCGTTACAGATCAGTGAGGAGATTTTGAACAAACCTTTTGTTTTGTTTATTTTTAAAGCCCCTTTTACTCCCCATTAAGTAATTAATTAATCATACCTGAGCAATAATCATACACATGAAGTCACTTCTCTGTCAGGAGTGCCGCTGATGTTTTGCCTTGATTGACAAAATATTTCTTATGTGATTGACATATCAAGATGCTCTTGAACGCAGCCCCGCGCCCCCAACATCCCTCCCCGTCTCTGCTCCAGCACCGTTACAACTGTAAACGGTTGATGCATTAAAATGTACCGCTCCCTCTTCTTCTATCAGGACACGTGGATATTGTGAGTGTGTCACTGTGCCTGCTCACAGCAGAGCTCGTGTGTGTGTGTGTGTGTGTGTGTAAGTATACTGTACAGAGTTACTTCTTCCTTCCACAATCATCATGGTTTCTTGTGTGCGATGGAACTGCTTACTCACAAATACATTTTTTTTTTTTTTTTTTTATGTGAATTTCTGGACGTGGACGGACTGTTCTGTTCAGTGCTGACACAAGAGGAGTCTCTGTTTCTTAACGGTTTACACACGACTTGTCAGTTAATTCCAACTTAAATGACGAGAAGAAACCTACCGCAATGTTTTAAGCTTCCTACAAGAAGGAAAAAAGGAGTGAGTCGCATGCAGACCAGCAGCTGCATGACCGTTTTGTTTTTTATATGGGAAACTGTGTGTGTGTGTGTGTGTGTGTGTGTGTGTGTATAAAAGGGAAATCCCCCCCCCCCCCCCCCCCCCCCCCACAGTGTTGCTTCTGGGCATGTTGGAGGACTGACCCATTATGTGTCTGTAAACATTGTTGCATCAAAACCCCTGCTGAGATTTGACATTTATATGTTACCCATCCTTAAAAAAAACACATATTTTAAGAACTTTTCAGTTAATTCAGGGTCCACTGATAGATTAAGTATGTACATGATTTAAAAACGATGAAGGAAATGCTGGGAAATGTTATAAAAAGTGTCAGTTAGAATGAACTGAAATTAAAATGCAGTTTAATGATTGGTAAACTTTGCAGGAGATACCAACAGTTTAGAGAGACATGATATTGTGGGTGTTTAACATTCAAGGTCTCATGTTGCTGTCTATTGTAAACCATGTAATCACCAAATGTTCAGGTATAAATTTGATGATTTTTTGAAGTTTTCGGGTAAATTGAACTTTTCTTTTATGGGTTGAGAAGGTTCTCCTGCTTCTTAAAGGTGCCCTGTGGAGTTTTAAACAAACAAAAGTTATTTTTACACCAAACACATTGTGTTTATCCTGGAGATCGAACAAACATGTTGAATCTATTTCCTACTTTGGAAAACATTTGCACAGCCAATTTTTTTTTTCTGCATTGTTTACATGCATGTTAGCTTGCAATTAGGCTGCAACTGATTATTACTGGTTATTTTCATTATTGATTAATCTGATGTTCATTTTCTCAATTTAATTTCGTCTATAAAATGTCAGAAAATAGTGAAACATGCCTGTTATCATTTCTAGGAGCCCAAGATGAGGTCTTGATTTGTCCAATCAGATGTCCAAAATCCAAAGCTATTCAGCTAATTGTCAAGTATGAAACAAAGAAGCTTCAGATTCTCACATTTGAGAAGCTGCAACCAGAAAAAGTTTGGTGTTTTTTCCTTAAAAGAATGTCGATTTACTAATTGATTAATTGACTTATAATTTCAGCTCTACTTGCAGTCTTCTTCTTTGCTGCCTTTCCTGGTGCATTGCTGCAATTCACCGCATGTTACATCCACCTGTATATAATTGGAATAGTGTGAAACCATTGGCGGGACTGTGTATTGTGTCACCAGTGTGCACGTGCATGTTCACGACAAAAAAACACTCTTAAAAACACTAAAAACACCTGCTACATAGTGCTGCTAGAGGTCAGAAACTCCACAGGGTCCCTTCAAGATCAATAATCCAATCAGTTTTGAAATGATTTACCTGAAAAGTCACAAAAGCTGAAAAAGTTCTCATAAGCTCATGAAAAGTTGATGTTTTGGAGATTTGTTTTCACTGAACAACGACAGGGTAATGACTCAGGACAGAAATAATGTTCATAATGTTTGTTTTTACACATGTTTCATCATGTAAGTTGAATATAAAATGAATATAAAGATGCGTCTTCACATCCTAAACAGTCACGTTACTGGTGATGCAGAGAAAATATTTAAGACTTGCCTCATTCTAAGGATTTTAGTTGTTGTTTGACCAATCATAAGCAAGCGCGCGGTGTTAGTCTGAACATCTTAAAAACGCAATAACGTCTTTTAACATCTAATCACGCGAGCAGAATTCTGGCTACACGGAACATCTTTGATCATATATGTGTGTGTGTGTGTAAATATCGAGGAAAACCCTTTAAAACTGTCAGCTGGACGAGACATTTTCACTCATGCGAACACAAAGCGATAGCAGCACATACTGGGGCTGTTTGGAGGCTTCAGGAGAGTTTTAGGATCAGGTGATTATATGTTATAGTGGGGGGGTAGCTGTGTCTTTTTATTTTCTGTCATTCCAGAATGAGTCTGCCTTATTTCCAGATTTTTGATTGTGAAAATAAGTTGTAAAGCGATGTGTTTTATGACGACTAAATTAAAGTTTTTTAAACTGGTGAAAATGTGGAAGTGTTTTAGTTTGTTTGTATTTATAGTATGTTCAAGTTAAAAATGTCTGTTTTGGTATTTTTTCTAGATTTTAACAGGTGGAATTGAACCTGAACTTCATCATGGTTGGTTTTAATGCACTTTATGTCCGTTTATAGAGAACAGTTGTTCCCATGTTTGAAGTTTTCATCCTGTTTTTATCAAAGAAAGAATTTTTGGTGTTTTACTGTCACTTTGAGTCACATTTTTTCAAAATTGTGTGACTTTTCTCTTAATTTGATGCTGTTTTAGGAATTTCTTTTCATGGAAACAGAAAAAAAAAAAAAAAATAGCAGGCTTGTGCATTTCTCTGTCCTGCATGTCGAGGCTGAGCTGTCAATATCTTTATAATCTGCCGTCCATCCACTCTGACACATGTTCTGTCAATTAATCTGATACTCACGACGCTGAGCTGCATGTCAACCGCTCTGACTCTCCATCCTCTTTACTAGAGAGTCGTGCCGCCACGCCTCAGCCACAGATGTTCCCCTAATTCACTGCTGGAGTGATGGATGGATGGATGGAGTGATGGATGGATGGATGGATGGATGGATGGATGGAGTGATGTATGGATGCATGGATAGAAAGTTCACACCTGCCAAAAGCTGGAGACTGCTGCTTGCTGCAAGTACAGTAATCTGAATAACGGCTTTTACTGGCTGGAATATATCGACCAGGCTTCAGATTTAGCAACTCATTCCTAAAGCTTCTCTTTTCTCTCCCGCCCCCATCGCCTCCCAGTATCCCTCCTCTTCCTCCCTCCCTCCCCCTCCCTCTCTATCATCCCTGTTTTCATCTCTGCTGCACTGTGCAGTCAGTCCGCCTCCAGCTGATGAACGTATTGGCAGCTGCATCGTTCCACCCCGCTGAGTTATTGGGATTTCTCTGCTACTTTTAGTGGCAGCTACTTCCTCACAGCTGTACATGCACCTCTATGTGTGTGTGTTTTATTGAGTTATTCGGCTAATTGTTATTGATTGATTTATATTGATTTTTTTTTTTTTTTTTTTTTTTTTTTTAGTTCTATTGATAGTTTTTTTTTGTTGTTGTCTTTTTTTTTCCTCGCTGCTGCCCCACCTCCCAGGGCGTGGGAAGCCAGAGAGGATGTTCTCGTCCTCGTCCAGAAACTCTCTGTTCTCGCCCTGGACGTCCATGGAGCAGTCGGACTCTGAAGTGTTGGACATCAGCACCAAAGTGCAGCTGCACGGCGTGCTGTGGAAGAGGCCCTTCGGACGCCCTTCGGCCAAGTGGTCCCGCAGGTAAGGGTGAGGTGTGATTCACCTGTATTTTTTTTTGCAGGGTGACGAAGCTTAGGGGACGACTGCTTTTTCTTAGTTCCTGAAAAGTTGCCATGTTGGAGGTAGTTTTCCTTTTATGGGGACAAAAATGCAGATTTTTCTTAGAGAACGGTCACGTTTTCCTTCCAAGAAGTGAAAATGAATGTTGAAAAGTTTATAGCTGCTGTAACACATTTGACAAGTGAGTTCAGTCAACTTAAACTGACCATTTATTTGGCACCACAAGTAAAAAATATCATCACTCTACTGTTCTGAAAGCAAAATCACTTTAAATTGCTTCATAATTGTTGTTGAAAATAACTTTTTCTCTTAGAAAAATATCACCAATGACAGAAAATGACGCTGTTTTTATGGCAGTAAGACCCTGATTGATTAATAGTTACGATTTGTCGCCTTGATCAACTTTATTTCTAAAATGCTGAATGATGAGCTTCAGATTTTTATTTTATTTTCTCCCAAAATGGAAATTGAGGATTTTAAAACGGGACTGTTGACATGTTGTGTATTAGAGGATCGCTTTATATAACAACAGGATATACTTATCCACCAGTGTTGTCACATCCCAATGCAACTATATGCTGTTAGGAGTGACTATTTGGATGTAAAAATGGCTGGATTGGTACCTTATGTCATGATAATGCTCTTAGTTTACATAACCGTTAAAACGACAATACACAGTGGATCCAGAAAGCCCATTTGCTGCTCAATCTTCGTAACCTTTCTCATGTGCTCGTGTCATAAAGGTCAAAAGAATTTGAATTTGCTCATTTGGTTTTTGTGCCAAACTGGAGATGGTTGGGCTTAATGATTTATTGGTATTTGTTGTTGTCGCCAGCTGAAAAAAAAACAGGCAGTCTGCCAACCACTGACAATGACCCTCAAAAAGGTTTTAAATGACTTCAGTCTAAATATGGCTGCGTGTTTGACAACCATTAACACATAAAAAGACCAGTTTATTCATAACGTCTTTTTAGTGGCTTTGAGGGAGTTTGTTTTCTCTGATGATGTCATCTCCAGTTAGACTTGAGACTTAATTTGACATAAAAACCTGAGTTATAAACTGGAGCCATGAAGTTGGAAAGATGAAGGCGTTTAACAGACAGGAAGGTCAAATGAAAGATGCTACTGAGGTGTGTTATGGGAAATGAAGGCTCCAGCGTTATTGGTGCTCGACTCAAACTAGGAAAACTAAAAGTCATGATATCTCAGACAGAATTTGACCCTCCTTTTAAAAGCCTCTTTGACACGTCTGCCAACTTTTTTGTGGATCGGAAGTGCAATACTTATTGCTGGAATGCCCCTTTAAATTGTATTTCATTCACACAGTTTTTATTTTTATTAGTTTTTAAGTTTACTTAATTGCAGAGTTCCCTTAAAATGCACAATAACAGCACATGGAGGAAACAAATAAACATATAAATGTGTCACTCAGTAATGAGATGCATCATTGTTGCACCAGTGATCTGTTTTAGCTCAATTGTTACAATTTATAAGGATAACTGGACTCATTAGCTAGTGTTACAGTCAGCTGCAGCCATGTTGTAACTGTGGTTTACATTTAGAAATTTGGAGATTCATCGCTCCTCCCTGTTATGATCAGACTGATGATCAGACCAAAGTTACAGTAAAACGGCAGCAGTGTGGACAGAAAATAGCAGCTTATGTACAACATGAACTGTACAGGTCTGTTGTTATTTAAGACTGAAATAAATATATACTGTCCCTCATCAAGTGAGGAATATACATACTGTATTTATAATAGACTAAAGTGCATCAGTGTCATCATCAAGTTATCCAAAGAGTTACCTGCTCATCAGATTTGTGTTCAGAACATCAGCAGACGTCGGTTCGTTTCAGCCCCACAGGATTGACTCACTGCTGCTTTCATTGTCTTCCTCGGTACAAAGATTCTTCATCATCAAAGACAGCTTCTTACTCTACTACGCGGAGAGCGAGAAGAGAAACTTTGAGACCAACAGGTTCTTCAACATCCACCCCAAGGTGAGCCACTGCATCCTCTCTGAAGCCCTGTAAGATAATGAAGAAGGTGACGCTGTTTTAAGTCACTTTTTGCTTCAGTAAACAGACGGAATCAATAATTCAGACATGAGGCGAGATTATCCCAAAAATATAAATAACTGTGAGATGTATTTTTGGTTTCAGGGAGTCATTCCTTTGGAAGGATGTTTGGTGTCAGCTAACGAGGGAATGGGCATGCCGTTTGCCATCGTGGTCAACCTGGAAGACTTCTCTGTAAGAAAATGATCCTGTTACACAGTTACTGCAAAGACTCACTGCTGACACTTATCACTTACTTACTGAGGTTAAAAGTATTATTTTTAAGACAGTCATGGGCGTGAAGATGCAGCCAGACAACATAAAACACAAATCTATGTAAAAAAGGTGTTGTATTTTAAGTGTAATACTGCTGTCATAGTCCTGCAGAGCAAAGTTGAAGTATGACTTGACAAATTGTGCTCTTATCACTGCAATGATGAGAGAAGTCAGTCTATGTATCTCAGCAGCCCAAAGATGGAAATTCACCATCTTCTTTGACAGCCTGAGCCCATTATTGAATAGATGCTGATGTAAAATGTCTCACATCTGCCCCCCCAGGGTACCATAGTCCTGGCTGCTGAGTCTGAGGATGAGCAGGTCCAGTGGATGGAGATGCTCCAGGAATCAGGGAAAGTGTGAGTAAATACTCAACACAAATTATCCTTTTTAAATGTTAAAGATAAAGGCCTGATGAACCCAGAACTGACACAATAGCGTATAATTTGTGACAGTACTTCCAGACATATTGATGATGGATTTATTTTACAGGTTCCTTCATTTTATACTGATTTCCTGGAAATCTTTAATAACAATAGTAATAAGTAATTTGCAGGTATTTAACAATAAATTCTTAGGACAAGACAGCATCTAATATGCTAATTTGTAGTTCAACACACAAATCAAACTATTGTTAAAGGACCAGTGTGTAAGATTTAGTGGCATCTAGCGGTGAGGTTACAACCAAATGAATACCTCTCCCCTCCCCCTTCCCTTCCAAGTGTGTAGGAGAACCTACGGTGGCCACAAAACTTGCTAAAGTTACTTATGAATATTATATTGCATTTCTGCCAACTCCACTAGACGCCACTAAATCCTACACACTGGTCCTTTAAATACCTGCAAATTACTTTCCAGAAATTTCCAGGAAATTATAATAAAATTAGAGGACTTGTAAAATAAAGCTTTACCATTTTTTAAAACAGAATTACACTCCTTCTGTAAATTACTGCTGTTAAAAATGCATCTATTTATTTAACCATTCTTTGGTTGCTAAAATTATGATCTCCGACCAACAGCACGTGGAAGAACGCCCAGCTGGGGGAGGCCATGATCGAGAGTCTGGAGGCTCAGGGGCTGCAGCTGGCCAAGGAGAAGCAGGAGTACCTGGGTAAACGAGGGGAGGGTCACCTGATTAAATGAGCTTCTTTGTAGGTTTGACATGCAGAGGCAGATTATGTGAAATAGATTTCTTTCTCCAGATAAACTGATGGAGGAGACTGAGGAGCTTAGCCATCAGAGAGCACAGAGAGAGGTACGACTTTTGTTTACTGTCGTCCGCAAATAACAGCAATTGTGTTTTTGTAATTGTAATTTTCTGTCACCTTGGAATTAAGAAATTGTAATGAACTTCGGATATTTCTTACGCGTGTGCTTGTGCACGTGTGTGTGTGTGTGTGTGTGTGTGTGTGTGTGTGCAGGAGCTGGAGCGTCTGAACCAGGTTCTTGAGGAGGAGAAAATGAAGTTTGAGGAGGTGGTGCTGGAGCTGAAGGCAGAGCAGGAGCAAATTAAACTGTAAAAAAAAAAACCTCGACTATTTTCCATTAATGTTCACCAGTACTGAATCTATGGTACCAGTCTGTAAACGATATTTTGTTGTGTGTTGTTGGCAGAGACCTGGACGGCACCGCTCAGTCCCTGAAAGGTGTGGAGAGTGAAAAAGAGGAGCTGAGCAGTTTAACGATCATGCTGCAGAAATCCATTGAGGTGAGTAAAAAACATTTAGTGAGAAATAAAAGTTACTTGTCACTCATCCAACGACTCCTGTGTGCTGATAGTGCAAATCTGCAAACCAGCGTAAACAAGAACAACTTTATTGATGTGTTGGAAAGGACTCTGGTGCTCGTTTCCGATCTTGCAATGTTACAGCTGCTGATGTAATAAATTATGCAACAAACCCAATATCCTGCTAATAATCCAATTATCCTGCTAACATAATAAAACTGATACTGATAAAAAAAAAAACTACTTTGAGAGTGAATTAAAGCCACGTGGAAAAACTTGAGTCAGAAGTGAGTCAAATGTAAGAGGAAAGACACAAAAGTAAAGACTTACAGGAATAATTGGACATTTTGAGAAATAAGCTTATTTGCTTTCTTGCCAAGAGTTAGAAGATTGATTCATTTTTGTTATGTGGATTTTTAAACCTTTAACAGAGCTATGCTAGCTGTTTCCCTCTGCTTCCAGTCTTTATGCTAAGCTAAGCTAACTGTCTCCTGACTGTAGCTCCGTATTTGATGCACAGTCGTAATCGTGGTATCAATTTTCTCATCTAACTCTTGGCAAGAAAGTGAAAAGCAAGTTTCCTAAAATGTCAAACTGTTTTTTCTCGGAATATTACTATTAGAATAAATTTTTTTTTTTTAAATTTGGCACTAATTCTCCTCCATAGATTACAAACTGTTAGTGTAGAAACTTTTGTCCATCTTTGTGAAATATTTTGAGAAATGTAATAACTGAACTCATAATACATGTGCATATGCAGTTAAACTATAATATAATGTATAGTTCTGTCATTTATTCAATAATGTAGATTTCAGCTGAGGTGCTGCATCTGAAAAAGACTTGAATCATCAATGTAAACATCTAAAGTTCAAGAAATTTAAACCTCATTTATTTGACCAAAAAACTTTTACGCAACTATATTTTTCCAGAGATTTCAACTGCAGCCAGTAAGTGGACCTTGAGTGTTGTCAAAGTACTTTCTCTAAGACTGTGAATGAGCTCTCAACTTCCTGCTGCTGTGATATTATTACATTATACTGGTGATACACAGCACTAAAACTCCTCTCCGACACCAGTTCAAATTAAATCCTTTCAGGCCGAGAAGATTAATCAGCATCTGATTCTCGTGTTTTTGTCCTGCAGGAGCTCTCTCAGGAGAAACAGAGAACTCTGGAGCTGCTGGGGGTGAAGGAGCCGGAGGAGAAGGTGGAGGAGACCTGCAGGAAGTCTGAGGACAGCGAGGAGCTCGGAGACGTGGACCTGCTGCAGGACCTGCGCCACATCGAGGAGCAAATGAAGGTCCTGCTGCGTGAGAAGGAGCAGGCTGACGATAAGTGAGTGAGAAACAGACTTCAGACTGTTTTATTTGTGTTTTTTTACATTATCAGAAAGGTTACATAGTCTCATGCTGGTTAAAAATCTCTCAACCTTTTGTCTGAAATCCTTTCAAGAGCATCAAAGTCATAAAAAAAAAAAACAAACAAGGTTATTTTCTTTAGTTCCTGAAAATGTCTTAAATGTTTTTTATACATATAACTGACTGATTACATAATTATTCTATAAGACTAAACAGTTATACAAGAAGTTAGACTGCGATCGTGTTCTGACATCCAAAGGGTCAAACACTCTGGCCTTTCCAGGGAGCCTCTATGCTAATGGCACAGAGGATGTAACTGCTAGTGGAAATGTGTATTGATCCCTAAACAACCAGCCCATTGATCAGCACCAGTAAGTGGGATATTACAGGCAGCTGCTATTGACTGTGTAGCGCTAATGTTGTGTTATGAACACTGAAACATACGGCTCATCGTGTTTCCATGAACTCTGCCTTCACTTTCCTCCTCTCAGTCGTCTGACAGGTACAGCTGGAATGATGTGAAAAATACAAACACGATACATTTTACATCACCTGTACTGCAGCACAATAGTCCTGCAACAAATACTAGTTATAATGTTCAGTTTTTGTAGCCACTACTTCTTTAGTAGTTTGGTTGGTGTGTTTGGAGGCTGCATTTTATTGAAAGGTTTTTCTAATATTTCATTGACCTCATTTACATACACAGAGGAGCATACAAAACAACAACAACAACAACAACAACAACAGGATCATACAGTTGAATGAACAGTGACAATGTTTCTGAAAGACTGTTCTGTATTTATCACCAGACTGTTTTATTGGATGGGTTAAGATATTACATAATAATTTATATTATAAGTTAAAGATCCGCCTCAGACATGTTTTAAAATGTATATGAAAAACTCTACGTTGAATGTTTATTTGGGTCTTATATAGTTTTCCACAAAAAAGCCCACGATGCACTTGTGTAAGTTGCACAGTAGTTCTGTCACAAACTGGTTTTTACAGCCTTCCAGTGTCAAACTCTGCACATATGTCATTTTTTACCGTGAAGCTCAAACATTCAACTGTAAGAAGAAAAACATATTTTTGAGTGGAGGGGAGCTTTAATAATCACCTACTTTAGCTTTATTTGTGATTAATTTTAATATTTTAATTTTTTTTTTCAGTTTCAGTCATTATTTTTGTTTTTTCAATCATATCATGATAAAATAATATTGCACACTATAAACAATAGAATTCTCACACACACAGACACAAAAAAAACATTTTAGGACAGCAGGTAAGTTTGAAAGTCAGCATAAGTAAAAGTTATAAAAATTTTGTGTCAAAAAAAGCATGAAATCCTTGATGAAGGTCGCCCAAAATGTAGCTACTTAATATATTTATAAAAACAGACAGTGTGTGTGAGTCATTTTCTTGTTTTGAACTATTTCTTTATCCTGCAAACACGTCTGTTTGCAGGTGTGCAAAGCCCACTACTTTTTTTGCATAAGAAAAAGTGATAAAAACCATAAAAAGAAACATCCTGATATTCAACTGAATTAAAAACACTGAATTAAATTAATCTAAAAGTCTCAATTAAATATCATAGTTAAAAAAAAAAAAGCAAAATGTCAATTTATCTAGCCTCTTTAAAAGAAAGCTGTCTTGTTTTAACCTTCAAGTGACATTACAAGTGTGTGTGTGTGTGTGTGTGTGTGTCCACTGTATTTTTTCTGCAACAAAAACAGCGTCATTTTAATCTTGTTGGGTTTTTTTTAAAAGGGGTTTAAAAAGGCAGAATTAGGACAACAACATGCTCACTGTTCCCTGTGTTTGTTTTGTTTGTGTAGTTTGTAGTTTGTTCCCCCGTCTGATGGTGTTTCTGTCGTTCAGGCTCAGGGAGATCGAGCAGCGAGCTAAAGTCCTGCAGCAGGAGAGGGAGTACTACTCGTCTCAGGCCCGGACCCTGCAGCAGTCGCTCTCTCAGCTCACCGCGGACAAACAGCAGACTGAGGCCGAGCTGAAGGTAACACAGCATGACTCAGCTGCTCTCAGCCTGCAGTCACACAGCAACCAAACACAGCTCGGAGTCCTTTCAAAGGTCAACACATTATCTTGTTTATATGAGTTTATAATATGGTTGCAGAGGAAAACTTGTAGAAGAAAAAGGATGGATTAGTGTAAATGTCCTCTTTTATACTTACCACTCAAAGAAAATATAATGTTTACAAAGTATTTAACATTTCTTCATCATATGAGCAAATAAATACAGGAGAAGTGTAATTTTGAAACCCTTTTAAATGTGTAACTGCAGTGTGATTGCTTCTGTAGACACACTGTCTCCCTGCTATTAGCTCTGCTTTATAGTGATTTAAATGGACTGAAGGCTGCTGATTACTAATTCAGTTCACTAGTAATTCACTACATTAATACTGGATATAATGACAGAAAGTCACAGCTGAAAATGGAGGCGAGTTTTACATGTATTTCAAGCTTTTAAAATGTCACTTTTGGAAGATCTGTAAACAGATTAAAAGACCAACCTGAACTGTGTCCCATTGCCAAACATGTTAGATGTATACAGTATATACTAAGCACTTATCTTAACAGTATAATGTTTTATCTGTTAGTATACAAGAAATCAACACACTAAACAGTTTTATACTAACAGGAAATGATGCAATGCTCAAGCCATTGAATGTCGATCAAACTTGAATTGTAGAACGCCAAAGAGACAAAAAATATTTAGTTTATAAAACTTTAACAATATTTTTTTCTTTTCTGAGCTGTTTGCCAACCATCCATAATTATTTTGACTTTTTATCAGCTTTTAGCAGCTCCTCCGTTTCCTTTTCAGGTTTAGGTTTATTGAAAACACTCTAATATATTTTAAAATACAACATATTAGCCTTTGTCAGGGATAATGATAAAGTCCCGACTGGTGTTTTCACAGTCCATCAACCACTTAACAAGATCTTATCATTGTCTGACATGAAAAAATATTGCATAACTGACTCCTAAGAAGAAACAATTGATAAAAATATTAGAATGTAAAATGTTAGACTCACATAACATCACATCATGAAAGACAACAGTAGAGTGACACTATTTTAAGATGCATCATACTGACTGTTTAGTGTACTACTTAGATTGAGCGTACTTTGTACTTTGGACACAACCCGTCTCACATTATTGAGCTTTCTCACAGCAGAAAGACATTTTGACTTGTCATAGCAGGAAGAGCACTATAAGAATATTGATTGTTTTAATATTTTTATTAGGAACACAAAATGATCCGATAACAGGTAGTTACATAAGCAACCAAGTGTACCCGTAGTATATACACTATATTTTGTTTTATAATGATCAACAGACAAGGAGACATAACAATAAACCTCCCGCTCACACCCCGACTTCCAGCGCCAGCAGAGTCTTAAAGTCAAGAAAGAAAAAGAATTGGAAATAAGAGGATTTACAAAATACATAAACAAAACTGACAGTTACAGCAGAGGAAGAATAAAAAAACAAAACAAAACAAAAAAGCACAATAAAAACCCATCAACATCACATTTCATCACCATCCTGAATGTCAAATAAAAACGAGGAATTCACAAACAATAACAAAGATGGAATAAAGAAGATAAAAGGTCTCAGCTTTTATGATGTGCTGTTGATCTTCTTAAAGAGTGTATTTGATTTTTTTCCAAGTGTAAAAATGAAAGGAGATCCTGGAGCCACAAAGAAGGAAGATTAGGACATTTGCAGTGCAATAATGTGTTTCTATGTGCAATCAGGGATGTAAAAGCTAAGACATCAGCCTCTGTTGCTGTAAGGCCTGAAGCTCAGAGCTAATTCCAAAAATAGAAATGAGAGAACAACATTTTAAAGGGAAATTCAGCACCTTAGACATTTAAAAAAAAAAAAAAAAAATAGAGCAGTAGTAAGTTTGCAAGCTTGGGGCAAAACAAGAATGTGGAATATTTATAATGCCAAGACCATGCACATTATTCAAGGTTGAAGGTTCATTCTAATTGTCATTATATATAATGCAGGAAGGCACAATGCAATAAATGTATAATGCAAGTTATAGCGCAAAAACACTTGAGGTAGTGCAGGTAGAACAAAGGTAATGTTGATAATTATACATTATTATAACATCTGTGACTTTTTGATGTGAGAAATGATCTCACATTATTTTTATTTTTAATGGAACCAAATTATGTGTTTGAATTGAAATTGAATTGAAATTTTTTCCTCGTCTTTTGATTGAACGTCTGCTTCGTCTGAAGTGTTTTATACATTTTGTCAATTTCAAGTTGAGTCGGGATAAATTATCTGTTGATGAGCTGTTGGTTAATTTACATTGATGTTGATAAAATTGTCAAAAAACAAATACATAAATATGAAAATACATGACTAAAAATGACCACTACTACTACTAATATTACTACCACTAATACCAACAACAATAATAATAATAATAATAATAATAATAATAATAATAATAATGGAGTTGGCCTCTGATTCTGGTGTGAGTACCACAGTCTGTGCTAATAACACAGGTGAGGGTTTCTCATCCTGTCAGACGTTTTATTGAATCAAGTTCATCTTTCACGCCTGGTCTGACGAGCTGAGTCCGTCTGACACAAAGATCTGGTATCACATTACACTTATTGCAACACAAATGCTCATCCTGTATGAAATAACTTCTCTTTCCTGCCTTCTCTCTGTCTCCACCTCTTACATTTCCTCACATATGCTGTTCTCCTTCCTTTTTCCCTCCTTCAGGTCTCAGTCAAACTGTATTACTTGCAAAGTACAGATGAGCAGTTTAAGACACAAATTCCTGTCCTGCTGAAGTGCCCTTGAGCAAATACCAAAACCCTAACTGACTAGTTAAACCAGTCACCTCAAGTACTTCTTCTACTGTATGTTCCCAGGTTGTGATTGTAAAGACTTGTGTTCTTAGCAGGCTTAGTATGTTAATAATACTGTACACAGCAATATTATTGGAGTTAAGTTAAAAAAAATCAATATTTATTCTGTGTGTTTATTGTCAAATTCAAAGTTTTTAGTATTTTTGCTTGTCAGGTGGAAAAGCCTCTTGAACTGCTTTCAGACACTCACAGGACGCTCTTGACTCCACTTAAATACAGACTTATTATCTTCATCATAGCATCATAAAGCAGGTTTCAACAGTCTGTAACCTCCTTAAACATTTGAATTTCTCCTGTTTCTTCCATCATATCAGCAACAGGAAACATGGACTGATTGATACAGATTCATCGAAAGCTGAATTTTAATACAATATATCAATTAACCTTCTTCTTAGTTAATTGCTCAAATATATTTGTACACACGTCCTGTCTGTTTCCTGTGTGTGTCAGGCGGAGATAGAGTCTCGGGTGGAGCTGGAGAAAAGGCTGAAGCAGGCCGAGGAGGCTCTGCAGGACCTGGAGAAAAGCCTCAACTCAGTGGAGCGGACCAAAGAGAGAGACGAGAAGATGAAGGGGGACGTCACTCACCTGAGGAGTGAGTAAACTCTGTGATGCACAAATATATCTGCAGCTGTTAGTCTCTGTATGTGCTGCAGGATTGTGTTTAGTTTCCTGCGAGCTGTAACATTCAAAGAAGGTGAAGGAATAAATCTGAATGCTCCAGTGGATCATATGGATTCAGAAAAGGTTTGAGTCGCCTGTAGTATCTCAGTTAAATAAATACATGCATGAATGTGCATTTAAGTATGTTTACTCACATACTGATCTTTTATGTACATATACAGACAGATGGAAACTCACTTAAACACACACATTAGTGGAGATCTGCAGAGTATAATCTGATCTGATCCGTCACCTCTGATACCTGTGTGACTGCCATCCTCTGGGTAGAATTTGTATTACATGTTGATTCTCTAATATCACACTTTCATCAGGGATCCGTCACGAAGTCCAAAATAAGATTTTTCAATTTTATTTTTTATGATTTAACTCAGTGTAAGTAGTATAAGAGTATAGTACAGTATAAGAACAGCTCTGTGTTCAATATTATCATTTTCATGTCTTTATATAATTGTGCAGTTGACATTTTAATATTGAAACATAATGATTTTATAATAATAATACATGTTCATGGTTCTCATGTCACATTTTAACAAAATCTGTCAATGCCTGACTGTTAATGTGAACTAATTTGGTTTTTAATGAGTCATTTTGTTTCAGGAAAACACTAAAAACCATTACACGAGTTTAAGATTTCACACTGTTAACACTTAATAACATTCACTTTAAGATAATACTATTGTTATCCTGATATTATTTTATCTCACCATTAATATTCCCCTTACAACAACAGAAACCTGTCTGTCTGTAGCTGAAGGTTGAACAGGTGACTGTGGCCTGATACTGTAGGTCAGTGGTGGGTAAATATGGGGCCTGTGGGCCAAACACGGCCCTCCAATAAACATATTTGTGCGCCTAATGAAAGTTTTTACTTTTATAGATTATGTCAAGTCTTTTTTCGGGGACCAAATTTTTATTGCTTTTTCCCATCCCCTTAAGAATAGTAGAAAACAGTATTTTATACAAAAATATACTAAAAAAACATGAAACAAATCTACATAATGATAATATTTAGTTATACAAATAACGATAATAAATCATATTCCTGCTACAGGTTTATATATAGTTTGATAAAAAAAACCAAAAACAACTCATAACATCTTATAAACTTACAGAATGAATAGTACAGGTACATAAACATAAGTTGGACAATCTGACCATAACAGATTTATGTCATAGTACTTTGTTTATGATCAATATTTGCCTTCAGATACAACCCGAAAACTGATCAAGAATAAATACATTTTTATTCTTGAACAAATAAACAGTACTGAAAAAACTGTCCCATGTTATTTGAGATTATATTACATGAAAGCTGTAATAACATGAGCCTGTCCTGTATATATATATATATGATGTGTGTTTAACCAGAATTCTTCGAGGAGTGTATCTGTGCTGCAGAGATCGAGGCGAAGCTTCCAGCGATCATGAAGAACGCTGTGTATCTCCACAAAGCTGCTGCACGCAGAATCAAGAGCTGCCGAATCCAGAGGAGAGCCTCCAGACGCCACTGGTGTAAGTGTGAACATCACTCACTGATGATCACGACACAAACACACCACCACCACATGCATATGTTATACTTGAATCCATTCATGTTCCCTCAGTCTGTCTACAGCAAAACTCTTTATAGAGTTTTACATTTCATCCACATTTTGGAGTGAGCTGACTGCAAACATGCTGAACAAATAAAGTTTAGATTATTGTCACTGTTATAAATGTTAGATTGTAGTTGTTGTAGCAGGAATAGCAGGTGCATCAGTATTAGTACGAGTAGCATTAGTTGTACTTGCAGTAATGTATTATTAGTAGCAACAGTAGTAGTAAGAGTTGTAGTACGAGTTCTACTCCTTGAGTTTTCTTGAGGTTTATTTAGCAAATGTAAGCAAACAAACAAAACAACACAGAGGACAACAAATCTTGGTGCCTCTCTTACTCTGGTTAGGAAAAGCACAGACCCTCCCAGGTGCATGCTAGTCCTTTATCTGCCCACCTGAGGTGCACAGACCCAATTCTCTGAAAAAAACATAATAATAATAAACAAAATACCAGTAAACTTATTAAAAACAAGCTGCAGACTGTTCAAAATGAGCTTATTAGAGCTTATTAACTCAAACTTCCTCCCTGAACACACGTAGAGCACATTTTTCAAAACTGTAATTATTTTACTGTTGAAAGGAGAATGTTTCACATTAAGTTCGGTCTCACTTACAAAATATAAAGAATACAGCCCCCAGTTACTCAACTAACTACTTTATTCTTATCAGAGATCATCATAACTATGCAACAAGAAGTAACTTAACAAACATCATCAAACATCCTTTTAGATTCAAGACTTCTGCAGGCAAAAGCACATTTTTATACTCTGCTGCAATTCTCTGGAACAGTTCTCCAAATTCTCTGAAGCAACAGCAGACAGAGCAGGTTTTAAACTCTTGGTAGAGAAATGGTTGATGAAAAGCAAATCCTTATTTTGTTTTGCTTTTTGTATAATTATTCAGTTTGTTTAGTTTGTTGCCTGACTTGAATATCTGCCATCTCACCCCTTTCCCCTCCTAGAGGACCACAATGGAAATAAGCTTTTATCTTTAGTTAATTATTATTCATTGCACACTCGTCTTTCAGCACAGCCTCAGTAGCACCACCCTGCATTTCACTGCACACAAGAGACAAAAACAACCTTTCAATTCTTTCTAAACGTAGTAGTACTAGTAGTAATACTGTTAGTTCATGGAGTGGTTGTAATAGTAGTAGTTGTAGTACAGTTCTAGTAATAATAGCAGTAGTATTATTAGTGCTAAACTAGTTGTAGCTACAGTGGCAGTATATGGATGAGAAATGTCTTCAAATTACTTATTTAGTCCAATTAACAGTCTAAAACCCAAAATATTCCATTAATAATAAGATAGAGAAAAGCAACAAATCCTCATATTTGAGAAGCTGGAATTAGAGAATGTTATTTGATATTTTTTACTTTAGAAATGACTAAATGATTAATGGATCATCAAAAACAATATTTACAGCAATTTCTCCCTTTTCTATCTTAGAAAAGGGCCCCTGTTAGAGTCAGAAGGACTTCATTAATATGTTTTCCACATTTTAATGTCCCCCTACAGTGAAACACTCAAAGTCATTTGCTGTAGCAAACACTGATGACGGCAGCATGGAGGAGCTGAGGGAGACGGCCCGGCGGCTGACCTCTGACAGCAGCTTCAGAGAGAGCGTGTACAAGATCATCGCTCGCAAGGATGCGACAAACAAAACTGAGGACTGAGAGGAGAGAGAGCGAGGTAAAACAGACAGACAGACAGAGAGAAAGAGAAAGAGAGAGAGAGAGAGAGAGCGTCCTACCGGAGGAGAAATGGTCCTTAGCTTTACCTCAGTCCACAGTCATTGTTAGACATCCTGATCCCCATCCCAACATTAATATAGATGAATGTACAGTAATCTACTTGATGGCATTTACAGATGCAATCATAAGCTATTAAACATACTGATGAAGTTTAATGGACAATCTCGGACTGACTAAGATATGAAACCTTTAGATTTAACTCGCCCAAAGAGTGATGATGATGATGATGTTAAAGGAAAAGCCTGGTGATATTCTATAGTTTTGTTTTTGTCAACAAATTCGACAAAAAGACCAAAAAATGTGTTAATGCGTCTCTCAATACTTTGACTTCCTGAGCTGGTCTGTTCAATTCAAGTCCACGTGTTTCTTCTGAAGACGTAAATCTTTAAAAATGTGTCATGAATATGTAGTTTCACTTTTTTAAATGGCCACTGTAGTTTTTAGCAAAGGATAGTCAAACAGGAGTAAATGGAGCTTTTGTTGGGGATTATTTTGAGCAGCAGATTTGATACACTAGCAAGTGTTTACACCACGAGGAGTGTCTTTGGTAGGGATGTGAAATAAACTATTGTTGCTGTGTTCATGGTAATGAAGGAGTATGTCACCTATGTGTTTTTGGACAATAATGGAGGTCTATCAGGCTTTGAATATACAGGAAGTAATTGGTATTTTCATGGGATTAGTTGACAACAAAAATATATAAATATCACCAGACTTTCAGACAGATTAAAACAGCCACTTTATGAACTAAGAAACCTTCAGATTTGAGCCAAAGAGGAATTATAATGTTATAAATTTAATGTATATTGAGAATAGCTGATCTCTTATTAATTATTTATTAAACTACTGAGTCATTTCACACTTTTCTTCTTCATTTGTTTTGGGACTCCAGACAGACCTGGTGAGATGCTATAGGAAACTGTGAAACACATAGCAGACTGTAGCTTTGTACATTGAGTTTGTGTTGTGTTTAGATGACAAACGATGCAAATCCATATTGAAAAATGTTTGTTTTTATTATTCTGGTTTTGATTGTATGCACGGATTGTGTCCTTTTCTTAACAGAGGTTTGATGAAAACAATGAACTCACAGATGTGTCTGATATCAACCTTGACCGTTTCATTATTGCTACATCTGAAAATATGTCCTCAACAAAGCAACTCAATGTCATTTACTCAAGCAAGCGTTTCATGATAATGTACAAATGGTAACAGAAAAGAAGCCCACGTGTCAGGGAAAGGTAATAAGGAACATATAATGGACTAAACAACATGCCTTGATGCTAAATAAAGCTGCGTTTGAACCTTGTACATTTCGTTTCATTAATGCAGGTAAAAGGCTGTAGGTTCATATCAGATGTCTCAATTCCTCCTCTCAGCGGCACAATAGATGGCACAGTGACTAGTTAAAAATGAATAAAAACTTTGATATGGATGTTTTTTCCATTAGAGGAGAGTTTTAACTGACATACACGTTGATAAAGCTGAGTGTGGGAGGAAGAGTTCTGTCGGGGAAGATTGTGGGTGACATCACCAGCTCTCGTTCAGCTCCAGGACCTGCAACACATAAAATAATAAAGTGATGAATGTGGGTATAAACAATGCAGGTGGAGTCACTTCATGCTTGAAGATATTCTTTGATTACACTTTAAACCAGCATTAAAAAATGTTTTGGCAACTTTAAATTGACATATTATCACCATTTAAGTTATTGAACTGTTGCCTATTTACACATCCAGCAGTTTCGGGGCAACATTAGCGTTCGGTGTATGTGAGTCCATTATTTATTCTCCTTTAAGCTTTGTTTTTGCTCTCTACAATCTCCTGAGGGAAATATCTGCTCTTAAGCTGTTAATGCTCCTCTATGTTCACTAGTTGCTGACTGTGTCTGACTGCTGTTTGATGGTGAGCAGGTAGTGAACTGTCAGGTTTTACATCTCTGTTGCTGGAAACAGTGGACTACTGCATCTAGAGAATGAGAGTGAACCAAAACAGTAAAGCTGCAGTCATAAAACCAAAACAATGAGCTGAAAGAAGTTTAAAAAAAAAAGCGTCATAGAGCTGACGGGAACTACAGAGTCTACTTCATCACTATGAGTGACATGTGATCATTTGATCAGTTAATAAAAACATTCATTATTGCACCTTTAAATTAAAACATAATCGTGTGAGATAACTTTTTCAACCTATTTTGTTTTAGTGTCATGTCACTGTATCCAATGCAAAATGTCAACCACTGAGATAAAACTGGTGCTTTTGTTGCTTACATTTGATTTTTAAAATACAGATTTGTATGCATCTGAACTTTTTATGAGCACCAAAGGGAATCTAATGTTCACTTTCTACATGTATTAAAGACTTAACAGCTGCTAAGTGCTGAACTTTTACTTACTGTATGAAACCTTTATTGTACGAAGCCCCTAAATTCTGAAAGATTATGTTTTTTAATCTTGTGCGCACAAGATAAATAAATATAATCTTTAAGGACTCTGCGGGCTCTGCATTATTTTTGGGTGGTAAAGAGGAAGCTTGAATGTTACTTAATGTTGTGTAATGTTCTCTTTAAAATACATAAATGAATATTAGGGGTGTTGAGATCAATGAGTGTCATTTAATAGTAATGCAGAAGCAATGATCCATGTGAGGTTGTGCTGACAGTGAATACAGCCTCTTGTGGTTTAATGTGAAATCAATTTGCTCAATGCAAAATGTTAAATTAATTTCACATAAAGTAATGCAGCTTTCAGCTTGAGTAATTTTATTACATGCTGGAGATAAAGTGTTTTTATGCTGAAAGGCTTTTCATTAGGACAGATGAATGATGCACTTCCTGTGTTGACTGTCTGTTAGTCTTTTGACCTCAGCTCTGATACGTTTTTAACACATCATGACTTCTAATCTTTCAGTAGCTGTTAAATCAGTGCAACAGGGGTTAAATCCAGTCAAAGTTCTACAGGTTTAGGTGTTTCTCCTCAATCTCTGATCTGATATTGTTCTCCTTTTTCATTCAGAATTCAATTCTACCTGCAAATACGTGATTTTCTGCTGCAGTTAGAATATAACCTTTTCTAGCTGGACCTCATCTTTTCAGTCACCATCATAAGCAGCTACAAATCTGCCGTCTCATCCCCCCCAACCTTACATCACCTCCCCATGATTATCTGGTGGGAACAGCGTGGCTCGAGTCAGAGCCATAAGCCTGTCGGTCCTCTCTGTTGGTCTAATGCTGCATTTCAAATTCATTCTAGCTTTTATCTCAGACGTCAGCAGGTATCAGGCACGTGGCTGTCTGAAACGCTGGGATTAGACTACTTTCTGTAGGGACAGCGGCTGACTCTGTAGGTCAAGGTTTTAAAAGATTTCTCCCTGAATGAGTGAAGAGAGGGAATACATAGGGAATAGCCAAACACAGATGTTAATACAACAAACTGATGGCATGTTTTTCCAATGACGCCCTGCAAAGAAAGTGCCAGAATGAGCTGGTCTCTGCTGCCAGAGAGCCACCTCCCCACAGGCAGCCCCCTCATATTCCCACGCACTCTCTCTGCTCAGTCATTCACCTCCCGCTGCTCCATCCCGATTGCTATCACTATGGCAACAGCTACTTCTGAGGCTCAAAACCCATGTGTATCTCCCTTTCTCTTTTTTTTTAATCTGAGAGATTGTAGGATTAGCACAGCCAGAGGCCTTTAAAGCCTGTTGTTGGCTTGCATGTCGGCTCATGAGTATATGCATTTTTGCTCTCTCTGCACTGTGGAGGTCAGTGTGATCAAATTTTGTTGTGTGCGTGTTTTTTTTTTAATTGCAAATGCTAAAAGGCAACAGCTCGTAACAAAACAGAAGGTGTTGCATAACCTGGAAAAGCAATAAAAACTCGTACCTGTTGACCTTGACACTTCAGCTGGCGGCTGTGTTGGGAGCAGATCGGCTGGGGGGGCAGTCAGGAGGCATCTGTCTCTCCGAGCACTTCACCGTTTACTGTAATCGGACATGACGCAGAAAGACAGAGGAAGTCCTTGAGGGCAGTGATGCTTCATCAGCACAAGGCTTGTGCAAGCAGCCTTCCTGCGCTGCATTGTCAGCGTTTAGGTGCAGATAAGTGTCCAGCCCGGGGCTTTAAATCCATGCTTTCTCTAGCTGTGTGTACAAAAGGATCCCTCATTTGCTTATGGGGTCTTAGAATCATTTCTGCTTTTTATTGTTGTCTTATGCTCAGTTTTCCCTTACAGGGGTGCTCCCTTAAAAGCCTCTACAGTTGTCATGGAGTTGTGCTTCCTGGTCAACAATGACTCTATTCATTCCAGCACAGCTTTCAGTCCAGTAGCTGAGATCGACAGAGCGGAGGGCAAAGAGAAAGAGAGAGGAGGGGTTGTGTTGCTGCACAAGGCAGCTCTCTCTAGCTCTCATCTAATATGAAGTCTACTGTATGTCCTACACAGGCTTACTGTTCATTTTTCACAGCTGATATAGTTTGTAGTCTCATTACATCCATGATACAACATGATGTCTTGATTTGGTTTGCTTTGATAGGATCTTTAATAAAAAATGATGGTCGAAAATGTGATCAAATCAACCGATGGGTAAAGATATGTAAGGAAAGATGAGAAGAAGGGTAAAGCTGTTGATTGATGAAGGCCATGATGAAGGCAAGAGCCAAGCACATGACCAGAAGTAAGGAATCCACTATAAAGCCATGGGTTTTATTTTTCATCCAGGCTGGCTTTGAGCTGAGCCTCTAGGGCCATCTTATCAAAAGTACGCATGTTGGTCTCCTCCCGCACTTTGTCTCGCACGTGGAAAGAGGCTCGGGCTACGGAGCGAGCGCTCTCCAGTACCGCCCGCTTCTCCTTGAAGATCTGCTCGCTCTTCTCCAGTTTCCTCTCAATGGACTGCAGCAGTTCCAGACGCCTCTGCTTCTCCTCCTCTTCCACACGCTGCCTGTTGAGCCTCTGAAGTTTTTCCTTCTCCTGTCGGCTCTGGACGGCTCGCTGAGCTTTCTCTTTGGCCTTCTCCTCAGCCACTAAAGCCGCTTGTTGGGCTCGTTTCTCTGCCTCCTTCACACGAGCCTCCAGCAGCTGCTGTTGCTGCCTCTCACGCTTCTCTGCAGCCTTGCGTGCTTTCTGGATCTGCTTCTCCTCACGCCTGGCCTTTTCTTTCAGCTCCTGCCCTCGACGCTCTACTATCTGTTCATAATTCTCCAGGGAGCGGCTGAGCTTCTCCTCCGCTGCCCTCCTGGCTTCCTCTCTTTCCTCCTGCTCACGGCGGGCGATCTCTTGGATCAGAGCGGCGTGACGTCTCTTCTCAGCTTTGTTCAGACCTCGTCTCTCCTCCTGGGCCTGGTGCTCCTTCTCCTGCCTCTTCAGCTCAGCCATGGTGAGCTTCTCTTTCAGCAGCAGCCTCTCCTGCTCCAGCATAGCCGACCTCTCTTCCTCCAGAGCCTTCCGGTTCTGTTCCTGGAGGGTTTTCTTATGCTTCTCCTCTCGTACTGTCTGCTGTAACCTCTGCAGACGGCTGCGCTCCTGCTGCTCTGCAAGCTCCCTCCACCGCTCCTCGCTCTCTTCAGCCTGTCGGAGTTTGGCAGCAGCTGATTCTCGTTCCTGCTGGCTGAGTCTTCGCTGACGTATCGACACCTGTGTCTGCCACACACGCTGGCACTGAAGCACTGCACGCTGCTTCTCTCGTTCCTCCTGCTCTCGCCGCAGCTCCTCCATTCTGCGTTCGCTATCCCACTGAAGGTGAGCCACGTAACGAGTCTGACTCATGATGTCTTCTTCCTGGTATCTGGCGAGCATCAAAGCTGCAATCTTGCGGTCACGCTCAGACACGGCATTCAGGCCTCGACGTTTCACCTCCTTTACTATGCGCTCCACCTTCTGTGTTGTCTGAGGAGAGTGACTCAGGTCACCAAGACTGAGGCTGCGGCCCATCAGGGAGTTAAAAGTGGCCAGTGTACGAGCTCGGGGGCTGGAGACTTTAGCCCAGTGATCTCGTGCGCCATCCCAACTATACGAAGAGGAAGCACCCGACTCTGACGAGGTGCATGTGGTAGTAGTTGTGGTGTTGGAGGTCGACGAGCAGACGGGGTCCATCCTTCGCTGTAAAGACTCCAGCGAATGGCTTTTTCCTCGCACCTTGGAATGAAATCCAAGATGTCCATTGTGCTGAGAGAACGGTCCTCCTGTTACACCGTTAAGAGGCGTCCCAGAGGTCTGAACTGCAGGCTTTGACACCGATGATGTTAGTGTAGATTTGGCTCTGGGGAAAGAGGGGGGTTTTGGTGTTGATCTGGGGAAAGTGTTTGAAGATTTACCACCAGAGGACTTCCTGACTATCGGTGGAGGGCCAGAGACCGGCCGTGTGGCTTTTACTTGTTCGGATGATGAGGACAAAGAATGCTTGATAGATCCTTGGAAAGTACTCTTGGAAGATGGCACGGAGCTGGTGGACTGAGTCGATTTTGGGGAGGTACTAAGACTGGAGGCAGGGGCTTTAGATAAAAGAGCTGGACCTGTTTTAGAGGTTGGACCTGATGCTGTGGCTCTAGAGGATGCTCCAGAATCAGGGGCTGAGCTGGAGGTCACTGGCCCAGATTTAGGAGGCTGATTGGAGCCAGAGGTGACTTTGTGCTGCTGCTCCACCGAGGAGGATGATGCACTGCCGTTGCTATTGACTGTCGCCTGCAGAACTCTTCTTTTTTCCTCCCTAACAATCCTCTCCCTCTCCTCCCTGCATTGCCTCAGTTTAGCGTGCCTGTCCCTCTCGAAGACTTCATAAAGCCCTGTCGCAACGCGCATGGAGCGGCCGGGAGCCTCCCGGGCAAAGTCAGCCAGCGGGCGGGGCAGGAGCTCCACAGGTTTGACCCCGCATCGAGCACACGCCTCCAGAGAGCGGGGGCTTGTTAACACATAGCGGCTGCCCTCTGCAGCTGGCGAGTCAAAATTGTACAGGTCCAGGTGCAATTTGGGCTCAGTCTGAGTCTGTGGTTGCTGAGGTGGGGCCACCTGAGAGGAGGCCTCTGGCCCCGCCGTGGACGCAGTATGGCTGGGGCTTGGCTCAGAACTGCCCGTGGGCGGCGTCTCGAAACCGGCATCCCCTTCCTCCTCTGTTGTTGTGCCATCGGCTTGGTCTGGCAACCGAGGGTCTTCAGTGGCCACAGCTGGTGTGTCGAGCTTTGGGCCTTTACACTTATTCTGCTCCTCAGCCTCCGAGGGGTCGACCATAGTTGGCTAATACTGCAGGTAGAGAGAGGGAGGGGGAAGGGTTCGATGGGGGGGGGGGGGGGGGTTGTATGATACATGAGGGAAAGTGGATAAAATAGTAGGAAGAGGTTTCAATTAGAGGATTATAGCATTCAGTCCAGAGCTTAAGAGAGATGCAGTCTGTGGGGGAGGGTCATAACGCAGGTTCAGAGTGGCATGCATGCATGAACACATATTCATGCACTCAATGATTTTACACCAGATGAGACATTTTCCCTTCAGGGAAGTGACATAACACACAAAAAACACTACAGTCCTCTAATAGAGAATCTATTTTTGGCAGAGTTACTAGGCTGAGAGAATTTGATTACTCATAGCAATATTTTTCACTCTACATCACACAATCAACCTTGAAATACCTTAGAAATAGAGTCCTGATATATTTATTATTAACCAGCTGATAGTAAAAGTCTAATTTAACCAGTGAGATCCTCTCTAGTAAACAAGCACTGAACTGATCTATTATCCTCTCTGCTCAGTCTCATGGATTCACACCTACAATAAGTCAAGGCCTAGACTTTTCTGTATGAGCCTGGGCAGAAAATATCTGCACTTTCTCATTAAAAAACGACTCAGGGTTTAAAGATTTGATAGCAGTTTACATTAAAGATGTAGCTGCTGTTTGCTCTGATGTTACAAAGACAATATTTACTGTTATTTTATCCCGTGGATTGATAAAATTTCATGCTGTGGCGAACCACGCAAACATCCACTTACCTGCCAGTTTGCAAAACGTTTTCTAAACCGGTGTTTTGTTCCCCTTCAATCCGTCCAGTCCGCCTTGTTCCCTGCATAATATCAGGTTTCAGGGAAAAGGCTTCGGCCGTCGACCAAACGATGGAGCATCACATCGTCGCAACCTCAAGCGACACGACAGACACAGACGGAGCCTTTCGCAGCCTGTCAGCCTGCTGAGCAGCAGAGCTCAGATCTGTAACCTCCGCGATTAAAAATAAACACCAAACGCTCCCCAGAGTGAAATTCACTTTCTACGATGAAAAAAAAAATCTCCGGGCCAGCTTCCTCTGATCCTCCCTCAGCAAAGTGCATCCAGTAAACATCAGCGTTCTCCACCTGCTATTCAGCAGCATCCCTCCATCTCAGCCTCCTTAGCTCCGCCTGTTTGTGGCAAATACGCTAAAAATACAGTCTGCACGCTGCAATTAACAAGCGCCTGTCCACTCTAGTTACATGCTTTAATAACAAAACCTAATGGTGCTGGATGTGTTCGCCTGGAGCAAAGTTCCTCCTTATAGGCCTGTTTCTCTACCAGAGACACGTATGTGTCTATAGAAGGTGTCTGCATTATAATTTATTCAGTTTCCAAAATGATGTCTCTTTAAAATATGTTGTATGCTGGAGAACAAAAGTCTGTAAAAATAAATGCATTAAATCTAATACATAGTGTGACTGTCGAGACGATCTAAAAATAGATGTTTTTTTTTTTTTAAATCTGTGCAGTATGGTCCATCAAAACTCACACCACCGTTTATAATTGCTGCCATCTGCCATCCTGTAATGTCTGGCGTGAAATAGACTGTAATTACTCAAAATAGCCACTAGAGAGCGCTATAATACCAAAGTTTTATGTTTTCTTTGTACTGGCCAGCATCAAATAAGCATCATAAACTCCCCAAAGCTGAACTAAAACTGATTTTATTGTTGTATTTGACGTATTAATGTGCTCATGGAAAATATTTCAAACTTTATCTGCCATTTTTATTATTTTACCATTTATTTTCATTTATCATTATGTTTTTATTTCTACATATATTAGCTACAATTGTACATTTCATCTCTATTGCTAAACACTAATGTTATAATGAATGTAATATGGTGATATTTTGGTCAGTAAAGTTAAAACAAAACAAAATATCAAGTCATTCACACCAGCACACTATAAAAAGCATAGCTAAATAGTGAATGTTAAGTTAATTGGCTGTAAAATTAATTAATAGTCCATTATGGCTCATTGGCTGCACCCATCATAATTATCTGTACGTTTGCCAAAGATGAGCAAGTCAGATGGAGAATCGAAATTACTGTCTGTCTCTGTTGGCTCTAAAAGAGTCTTGTATCCTCTACAGGATGTCTGTCTTCCACAAAGTGCATGCTGGGACAGGCTGTGGGGATTTTTATTAGAGGAACCCCCCATTTTAATCAGTAAAATAAGATTTATCTAATCTAAAATAATTGATTTAAATGTTCTTAACAAGTAATGTACAAAATCAAACTGCCAAGGTTTCTAAAAAATATGATTTAGATTTGAATATTGCTGCCTCAACCCTCTACTTATTAATGCTGGTTAATATGCTTTGTAACAACCGTGTACTTTATGATCCCTGTGCAGGAGATTTTGTTTGAGGTGAAAGGTTGGGGTCAGAGGCAGGACTGCAACTACAGAGCTGGAAGGATTCAAGAGTCGCGTCATAAGTGGGGTTGATACCTCTGATATAGAGACACAATAATCCAAAATACTCCTCTGGTCAGCCTCTGTCTTCTTTACAAAAAAAGCACTGAACATCAGACCTATATTTGTGTTTCGGGAAGATATCCTCCACAGGTACATGTACTACTATTGTTACTACATCTACAGCTGCTGTAGTGGTCGTAGTCTACAGCGGTACTATTATACTACTGTTGCTACATTTGCCATTACAAGTGCAACTACTACTCCAACTGTAATCCTGCTGCTATAACAACTTCCACAACAACTTCTACTGCTACAGTGCTACTACAACTCGAACAACATCTACTACTACTACTACAACTATTGCTGCAGTGGTACTGTAGTGGCAGCAACAGTACAATTATTGTTAGTATCATTTCTAGCAAGTGTAGTCGTAGTGGTAGAAGTCAGTAAAGTTTTATTTAATACAGCACCTTTCACAGAGCAGGTCTGAGTCTTCAGCTGTTTTTTAAAGGCAACAGAGATCGCAGATCGTGTGTCTATAGGAAGAGTGTTCCACAGTGTTGGAGCTACACCTTCACAGTCACAATCACCTTTTGTTTTCAGTCAAGCACGAGGGACAACCAGTAAGCCCTGGTCAGAAGACCAGTGACCTACTGGTGATATGAGGATGGAGTAGTTGCCTGACCTGCAGAGTTCTATATATGAAGACAAGAACCTTGAAATGAATCCTAAACTTGATGGGAAGCCAATGTAAAGATGCTACGATAGGTGTGATGTGAGTCGTCCTGCTTGACCTGGTCAGCAGCCTTGCAGCAGCATTCGGGACCATTTGTAGACAGTCAAGGGACGACTTGCTGAGGTAGGTGAAAGGGTAATTACAGTAGTCTAGCTGGGATGAAATAAAAGTGTGAATAATCATCTCTAGCTCTGGTTGTGATACAACAGACCTGAGTTTGGCTATGTTTCTTAAATGGAAGAAACGGGTTAATGATTTGATATGTTGATCAAAGTGCATAGCCTGATCGAATGTATCACAGATATTTTCAAGATTAGACTGTACAGTTGAAGAAAGGGACCAAATGCACTGAGCAACCTTGGAAGCTTTGATATCTGAAGCAATGATAAGGACCTTAGTCTTATCGGTGTTTAGCTGTAAAAAGTTGTTAGACATCCAGTCCTTTATGGCAGTCAGACAATTGTGCAAAACAGATTGTTTATCAGTCTCATCAAGTTTAAAAGAAACATACAGTTGAAAGTCATCAGCGGAACAGTGATAAGAGATACTTTTAAATTTGCTAATAATATGGCTTAAGGGAAGCATATACAGAGAAAATAGTACAGGACCCAAGACAGATCCCTGGGGCACACCACAGGAAAGAGCAGCAGTTTCAGACATGTAGGGACCAAGTAACACAGAAAAACTCCTATCTGGGAGACAGGAAGAGAACCAGTCCAGGGCGTTCCCAGAGACACCCACCCATACTAGAAGTACTAACAGTGCCAGCTATCTCTGTTGTGTATTTCTGTGACTATTTTCTTTCACCACACACCATTACTAAATGAATGAATGGACTGTATTCATCGAAAGCAACTTTTTTGAGAGAGACCAGTCTGGTTTGGTCCAGTCCGAGCGGTTGAATCAGGATTAGATAACTCTGGGTGAAAATCGCAGCAATGATGACCCACTAAACTCCTGACCCGGTATGGGGAACAGTGCGAGTTTAATTGGCCCCGCCCGTTAGCCGTATCAGAGGGACAGCAGGGTAACAAGTGACTACAGGGAACGTGCTGGCTGGCTTGTTAACAGGGGGCATGGGGTCTGGGAGGGGGGCCAAAGGGGAGCGGGGCATGGTGTGGTTGCTGCACAGTTCACTGGTGCAGGGTTATGCTCGACAGAAATTTTTGTGTTTTTGTTTTTGTTTTTGGGAGGGCATGCTCCCCACCGAAGCTGGACTGGGGGGTTCATCGAGAGGTGAGCTGCTCTGTGCGGTCATGGAGCCCACTGCAACGCTCGGCTGGTGGTGAGGGCCCGGAGCACGAGGAGGTACGAGGAATAAAGATCAGATTCATCCAAAAGTAGAAAATGTGTACAGACATGTGTTGGATGTTCTTCAGGGCTGTAACTACCTTTCAGGACAAAGATGCAGTTTATTTGAAAGAAAATGTATATTTTAAATATTTTACTAATCAAGCATAACCAAGAGGCATATGTTATATATATATATATATATAAGAGGCATTTACACCCTGAATCAGGGGTCAACCTGATGAGACCCTGATGAAGGCCACAAGCTGAAATGTGTTGGTCTCATAATAAAGTTGGTCTTTATACTGCAAGTGTTGCTGGAGTTTTGACTCCTTCAGACTTCTCTCCTTCTCCATGCACTTTGTAAGTATGTGACGTTGTACCCTAAAATCTATTTTTAGTCAAACCATAAACCCACCATAAATCCCACTCACCCTCTGTATTTCTGTGTCCTCATGGCTGCTATTTAAGACACAAAAACATATAGTTTATCTGTTGTATTTTACAGACAGAACTGTGAGTGTGATGATAACATATTTTCTCTAAAATATAAATCTATTGTTAGAAAACTATTAAAAACAGTCTGTATAATGTGTTATGTAGTGAATTGGGATTAAATTGAGTGATTGCTACGATATGCACAGCATAATGTATTTTGAATGAATAATTGCAAATCCTAGTTGGGTACAGGTGCAGGACAAAAAGCAGCAACAAGGAGAATGAGAGGCTGTCCACACAACTTGCGAGGTCTTCGTCAGACAAACGTTTGCCTGACGAAGACCTTACAGGTTGAAACGTTACAATAATACTTGGCAGCTTGAAAATGTCAGTGTGCGGACAGCCTTTCCGCTCCTAAATGAATAATTGTGCCCATATATTGATTTTAAATTCTATGTTGTTTTAAACTTTAACTTTTAACTAAATTTTACAACCTTATTAGCTGTATGACAGCTTTAGCTAAATGCATTAAATGTTAAAAGAAAAGATAATGACTCGAGACAGTTTAATGGACCATTAAAAGTGTAATACAGTGCAGAGCTTAGAGAGGAAAAAGTACATACAGTACATTAATGCAGAGCAACAATGTGCTCCTGAGCATAGCATCACTAAAAGCATGAATAGTTTATAATGCATGGTTATTAAAGTATTCTAAAGATTTTAGTTACGATGTCCTGGGAGTACAAACTGATTCCATATCAGCTCTCCTACTTTGGAGCTCAACCAGCAAGTGATTGATTACTAAGTCTGAAGTTAGAATAACAAAGCTGAGTGAATATCAATGCAGTTAAAAGGATCTATGTGCCGTCTACTCCACTTAAAAAGCTTATTTTTACAGAGAGGCAACAAATGAATCCAGCCCAGAGATTACAGACGGAGAAAAAATCAGGGAACTCAGAGAATAACCACTTTTGGCTCCATGACTCTACAGTCAGCCGCCTCGGCTGAGATGAACTCACCCATTTCATTTCTGTTCAAGAGGCAGATCTGATTTTTTTTTTTTAGCTCTACATGTGTGCTGAACTTTGACAAGTACGGATAAAGACATGGCAAACTCTTTTACAGACCTGGAAATAAAGAGGATACAGTTGGTCTCAGTGCATTTCCACCTCTCCAGAGGGCTTCTGATTTTCCACATTATTATATTTTACTACTATTGCAGGGGATCGTGCCAAGAGGACACTGTAGGGTGTTCGCCCAGAGCGGAACATTTTTAGTGTGAACCAAATGTGATGATATCCCCTCTATTTTTGTAAGACCTCTACAATGTTATTATCACTTAAAAAATGAAACTGCTTCTGCTATTTAAATTCAGAAAAATATGAATAACAAACAGACTCAGATGGTTGCTATTTGACATTGGTCACTCTCTTCAAATATGATGTATGTTTCTCCCAGACTCCTTAGCTAGCTAGCTATAACTTACAATATTTTCTTTTCTTTTACCATTTTCTTTCATCATTTGTTGAATCATTAATTGTTAGTTTTTGTAAATTAATTCTTCATTTAAAGGCTTAGACATCCTCATATATCCTCTTCTTTGAAATGGTAACAGTGATTTTTTGGGTCAAATTATAATATAAATATTGTTTTCTAACAGTTTTTATGTTATGATGGCTTTTCGACACCATCAAAGATATAATTCTTTGGATAATTCTTACTTATTCAATCACATATAAGCACATGTGTGTGGTCGGGACCGCCGTACAGTTTCCTAAGACAAATCTGAAGAATCTGAAGGCAGAAAATACATACTTGTTCTACACCAACTTATGTTTATTTTGTCAGTTTTCAGTTTTTAATTTTTGCTTTTTTGTGAATGACTGCATAATTTTACATTTACTCATATAACAACATCACTCTCTAGATAAATTGATCACAAGCAGCAGACGTATGAAACCTGTGACAAGGGGCTGTAAAATGATTTAGATTAATTTTAAGCAGCCACAAGCCAAAAAGGTTGGGAAGCACAGGATTATTGGAACAAAGTATTGACAAAAACAAAATCTATTTTAGGTTGTCTGTGAAGTCTATATTATAGGTATTTGTATTATCTTTTAGAACCTCACATGTATCCAAAATTGAATATCTGTGCTGTAAGCAGATCAGTGAATTGTGATTGTGAGAAAGTTAGAAGTATCCCATAAGCACTGTGTATGTGCACAGTACTGTATATGCTAATGTTATGTATGTTCTCAACAATCCAGCCTTTTCACTTGCTCTGTGCTGCACACTCGCTGCCCTGCTGGACCTTACTGGTCCTGTGAAGACTGAGACCTTTCGTTGCCCCCAGTTCACATTTCCAGCCTCGGTTTGCCAACAGAAAGGGACACGTTTTCTGGACAGTTTCAACAACTCCCCCTTCTGACCCTTTGCTTTCTCCAGCCACCAACCCCACCCCCTCCTCCCCTCTTCCCTCTGCTCTGTCTTCTGTGGGACGGTACAGGGGTCCCATGCGGGTGTGGATTAGTCCCCCTCCTCGGTGGAAGGGGAAAAGGTCCCAGAGACAGAGCTGTTAATTCAATCAGGAGAGCGGTATGCTCAATTAGGCATCCATAAGGGCCCTGGATGGGTCCGGGGGCCCTGTAGAGGGCAGGCAGCCCAGTCCCCAGGAGGTATTAATTGTGGATGACAGTGTGTAAACAGTGGGGTGAATAGACAGCGCAGGTGCGGGACACCCCAGTCCAGACTCAATAGCCCTTTTCACACCCGTGGCTCTCTGTTGCCACTTTCTCTTTCATTCTCCCGCTATGTAAAAATCTCTCACAACCCTGATTAATGTCACGGATAATTCGGCTTTGTGGGCTTATTTATTTGTTGCTGTGCGTTTCCGTCACTACTAGACATGCTTCTACATCAGCTTCAGTGTGTGTGTGTGTGTGTGTTTTTGAAGAGGGTAATAAGAGGCCAGGTTTGCTGCTGTCCAGAACTGTAGGTCAGCCAAGGGCTCTACGCAGCTCCTCATTTTCAGGAGCTAGTGAAAATTGTGGCCAGTACATGTAAAATATGTGGAATTTATGAAATGAAATCCAGATGACACTTTAAAAGGAGAGGGCTTTCTATCTGACCTCCGTTTTTTCCGTTCAGCACACCACCCAGCCCCCTTCCCTGTCTGTCTTTCATTCAGCTCTGTAATTGTGTTTGGTCATGTTTGACAATACTAACTTTTTAAGAGCTATCATTCATACAGTAAGGAGTGTTATTAGAGGACTCACTGGTGGAGGAAGTATTCAGATACTGTATTAAAAGCTGATAAGACTTTATTGATCCCCGGAAATTTACAGCAATACTGCAATGTGAAGATACGACAAGTAAAAGTCCTGCATACAAAATGTTAGTGAAGTAAAATATTGAAGTATCATCAATAAAATTACTCATTATGAAGGGCCCTTCCTGAGTTTTAATTATTCATATATCAATATTTTAATCTATAAGCAGAATATTAATAATGTTGGTATAGGTTTATACAACTACAAACTACTGTGTAATCTCTACTACTGTATATTATATACTTGTGGGAAGTTTACCTTTTTCATTAGTGGTGGAAGAAGTATTCAGATCCTTTACTTAAAGTAAATAAATATTCTTAAAGTATCAAAAGTAAAACTAGTTATTATGCAGAATGATCCTTGTGCAGAATGTGATATAATTTTACAGGATTATTTATTGTTGATGAATTAATATAGCAGCAATTTAATATTGCAGCTGGTCAAAATGAAGCTTATTTTAACTAGTTTATATATTGCTGGGTAGTTTAACCAACAATATCATCATATTTTATCATATTTTATGAGTAGATCATATGTTTTGTACAAAAAACCTTCCAGTAAAGAGTAACCATTCACTATAGCTGTAAAAGAAATAAAGTCGAGTAAAAAGTAGTATTTCCCCCTGAAATATAGTGGATTAGAAATATAAAGTAACATAAAGTGTAAGTACATTAAAATTGTACTTAGGTACAGTCTAGTACAAGTGAATATACTTATTTACCACCGCAGATTAATGTATAACATTACACATTAATATTATTTGAGTTATTTACGCCGTATAAACATACAGTATACACATTAATGAAGCAGCAAGAAATTACAGCTATCAAATAAGCATAGTGGAGTAAAAACTACTTTTCCTTGAAATACAGCAGAGATGAAGTAAATTGCACAAAATGATAATATAATAAAATTCAACCACATCTAATTTGTATTTAAATATAATTAATGAGTAAATGTACTTATGTTCCACCTCAATTCACCTGGTTTCCACAGTCTATAGAGTAAAACAAACATTATATAAAAAATATCAAATAGTTTAATAGAACTAACACACAGTTATTAAAATGCATGAACAATAAGAAGCTATTTAAACTAACTAAAAATGTAAAGGTAACTTTTATCTAAAAAAGAATGTAGTTACTTTAGTGTTATACCTTGAGTAACTGTGATAATAATGAGACAACTAACTAATTATAACTTCTTTTCACCCACAACATTCAGCATACCACATCTGAACTCTGTGTGTGTGTCTAAATTGTACTCTTCGTACATGTGACATCATGGTCGAACATCTGTGCTAAATCCTCCCCCCCGGCTGTCAGGTCGCTGGGTGGCCTCTGTCCTGCTCCGTCTGTTTCTGTGTCTACAGACACCTGCTAATTTTCGGCCGTATGTAGTTGGTGTAAGCCGGCGGGGGGACAGCGGCTGGGGCGTCTTTGGAAGGGCCGCTGCAGTAATTGGGAAGTACATTTCCTTTCAGCATGCCCATTCATTCCTTTTTTGTTTTTGTTGTCAGAGGTTTTCTTTCATGCTCGGCCAAATGACAACAGAATTAAAGTGTCGAGCCATGCTTTCCCTACAACAGCTTTACACCCCAGAAAACTTGGTCTTCTTTGTTAGGGGTGGAGGGTTGAACCGAGAGGGAAGAGCAGATATAAACTGATCTCGTTAACATTCCAAGAGACACTCCTGTTCCCCCTCTCTGCTCCTCATCCTCACCTCCCACAGCATTTCTCCACTCACACCTGGACATGAGTGGACCCTGCTGGCACAGAGCCGGGAGGATTTGGGGGGAACTGAAGCCCCTGGAGTGAGAAACAGCTCTGATAATGATACTACAGAGATGCTTTTCTGAGTCTCTACGGTGGTCCAATAAACAAGAATTTAGATAATTCACTGTCTCGAGTTCGCCAAGGACTCAGTTTTTCTCCCTTTATATCCAACTGCCCCTTCCTTTTTCTTGTCTCCCATTTGGCCTGACCCTCTTCACGAATTTTCTCTCCATCCTCTATGAGAAAATGCCTCTTTTTTGAAACCGCCCGGTGCACACACAAATCATTAATGCTGACCCTAATTGTGCCAATTCCAGCAGCTCAATAGCTCTAATTATAAGGCTCTTCACTGAGGCACTCAAAAAGCCGCTGAACTGTCATAGCCAACAATTAAAAAATATCTATAGGGACAAAGACTGAGAACAGGGGATTTGGTTGAGGGGGGGGGGGAGCTAACCCATTCCAGCAAAGGGTGACCGGATGGCCCTTTTCAGCTCTTAAAAGCCCAGTTTCTGAGGATTGAAGGGTTGCTGAACTGAAGCTGGACACCTGCACTCAACACTCTGCTTCCCTCGCTCACCCTCTCCGGTCTCTCCTCCTTCCTTTTAACTTGCTCTCAATGGGCTACACAATTTATCTGAAAAGGGAAACATGGAGAAAGAGAGAGTAGAGAGAGAGAAAGAGGACGTGGGAGCCAGAAGTTGAGAGTTTGTGGGACGACTACAGTGCAGGACCAGTTTTATGCTTTAATGTAGGGCAGGTGGGCAGTAATTGATTATAACTGTGTATCAACTTTTAATGGGGTTTTATTGTGATGATATGATCATATTTAGAGCTAAAACTGATGTTATTTTATTTTCATTATTGATTAATCTGCAGATTATTTTCTTAATTAATCGAATAAACGTCAGAAAATAGTGAATAATGTTCATCTCAATCACCCAAAGCCCAAGATGGTGTCTTAAAATGTCTTATTATGTCTTATTTTGTCTGATAGAGTAAAATACAGTAAATCGACTATCAAAATAGTTTGATTCATTTTCTGTTCATAAACCAATCAATTTATCAACTATTCTTTGCAGCTTTAATGATATATGTTATTAATCATAGGTTCTATGTTATTAGTTTTCAAATTGTAACTTCAAATTAGTTGTGAGGTGTTTGTTTCATGTTTGTTGCATTGATCACCATCAGATAATATCATATTGTGATATATACTGATATTGGAAAAATCTCTCATTTATAATTTAATATTAATTTCATCCTTATGCCCAGAATTACTTCTATCCATAGTGCATGATAAGCAAATGTGGGTATTTTGAAACACTTTTAATGAACATTTATGGCACTATTATGTCACCATTAAGCGAGAAAATCAGGTTTACTTTTAAAAATAAGTAAAACTATGGACAATAATTAGGGGTGAAGTGGCACAGACAGATGTTTTTACCCAATCAACCACTGAATCCTCACTCTACCAACACACACACTCAAATCTACAAACACAGGCTGACCCCCTGCAGAGCTTGTGACAGCTATTGACTTTACTCAATAGATGTTTTCCATTGTAACCCAAGTACACAGGCTAAATGTCACGGCAGCAGGATACTAGGCTATTATAGAGCATTATATGTCTCTGAATGGGGATGAGAACCTAAAATTTGACCTCACAATTGCTCGGCCATTGTCCCTGCTCTCAAAGACTGACGATAATACACTGAGTATCCCGGCAGCTGCTGAGTCTCCTGCCTCTCTCTCTCTCTCCTTCTGACCAGAGAAGCCTTTTCTCCTCTGTGCTGCCTTAATCTTGGACCATTATAAGGTGGGCGTGGCTTTAACGCTTACCCCCCCCCCCCCCCCACCACCACCCCCCTCCTGGCTGCCATTGGACAGCTTTAGTGTCAGTCAGTGCTGCTGAGCCCTCCTTTGCTTTTAAATGAAGTTGCAATGGATACAGAGGCAACTCAACCTGTGGAAGCCGCAATGAACAGCTGATCCTCTCGCAGTGGATAAAACCAATCACAATGGTCACCGCCAAGTCATAATTTCTCATCCCACGCATGGCACTAAAAGTTTCTGGAGAAGCAGACAAAGGAAAAATCACTAAGAGGAAAACAGTGTGGAGAGAGTGAAGGAGGGTTTTATTTTTCACCGTGTGGACCTGTTGATCATCAGTCTGACAGACGAGTCTACCTGCCGCTCCCTGCTCCGCGCTCACCGACGCGCAATTATGTTATTGCCAACTTTCCTGCTTTTCACCTTCTCGCACTTTTTGGCGCCGCTGTTTCTCTGTTACCTGCCTCAAGTCTCCGCACAGAAGCCTGGTTCACGGGTGAGTGGGTACCTGTGTATGTGTGTGTGTGTGTGATGGGTCAATTTCACTGATTCACGTGCAACATGTAAAAAAAAAAAACAAAAAAAAAAAACGACAAAGGAAAATTAATACATAGTCAGAAATTAATCTGTTTGAAAATATAGCGTTTGATAGATCAGATAACACAAATTTGTAAAATTTAATCTTTCAGAAAAATAGTTTTAATGGTGGTTCAACGTTTTGGTTTTTTTTGACGGCCTGATTTATCGCTCTTTAAATGAACTAGATTCAGGCAATCCTCACATGTTAACACTGATCTCTTCATGTCTAGATAAGTTTAAGAAATAGCCTACTGCAAATATTGTAAAAGTGTATATTATAGTCAGTGGGTGCGTTTTTGTCCAGATCAGGTGTAAAATGAAGTGTATATGAACTTAATTAACGATTTTGCCGTGTAATAAGAGTCTTTTAGAAGCAATAGTACACTGGCGTCAAATTCAAGGACTTTCAATGATTTTCAAGGTATTGTGGGGCAAACATCAAGAACTCAATAACGACATGTTGTGGGATAAGAAATGAATATTGTTATGTAAATTAAAGGCCGTATTTATTTCAATAAGTATTCATTCAACAAATCCGGATGTCCCAGGCTTACTGATGATTCTGGGTCCTTCATGACTTTTTCAAGTGTTCAGATAGCAATCTGTTCGTTTCCAAATGCTTAGAGGCACTTTTTCATAACCTTGACAAATTTTCCAGGACTTTTTCTTTTGGGGAAATGTCTCCATGGTGTGTTTTCATACTTATTATGTGCCTTACTCTTCCAGAAAAAAATCCATTTGGCTGTTTTATAATTTTGAACCACTATGAGAGAAACTCTGTTCTTGACTCTGTCTTTCTCCAGGTGGGGTATCAAAGCTAAACCCACCTAAATACACTTTCCATATGACAAATGTAAATTATGATCCTGCCAGACATGATGAAAGGCTCTTTTCAAGGATATGAAACATAAATTAGGATTATTCTTTCATTGACCAGAGTTTTATCCTCCTTTTTTGACCACAGCATCCTCGCCCCTGTCCTCCCTACTTTTCTAGGACGGATCTTTGCCACTGTCATGTATCTGCAACTATCTTTTTTTTTCTCCTGTAACACATACTGTTTTACTTGTTCCCCCTCCTGTTCAAGCTTTCTCACAAATACCCATGCCACTGTCCAGGCAGGGAGGGAAATAAGTGATGCGAAGTGGAGGGGAACAGCATTGTTTCAAATCACAGATGCGCTGTAATATTTGTGGTCAGAGGGGGAAGATGACTCAAGGGGGGATGAATATGTAATACTCCGCTCACATATTGGAACTATTTCACAATGTCTTTGAACAACCCCCCCCCCCCCCCCCCCCCCCCCCCCCCCCCCCACCCCCCACAAGACACTGTGGTCAAGACTTCTCTATGGAAAGAGTCACAATCAGAGTGAATTTATACTTTGCGTAATCTCTTCTCTGTTACTCACTTTATAATTGTTTTCCTACAAGCCAAATAATGAAAGATCCAGGCGGAGTGTGTGGTTTTACTGTCATACAAGTGCATTTGGTGTTTGTTGTATTTTTTTATGGCTGATTCAGGTGCCAGATCTGTGGTTAGCCACACGGGATAATACAAGTGCTAGTAAGTTCAGGACATCAATTTGAAAGGTGATTTATTGTCCTTTTCTCAGACTATCTGAACTGTCCTTCTGCAGTGAAATTCTCCAAACTTCTGTTCTTCCCTCTTTGCTGTTCTATCTTAAGTTAAAATGCTTTCATGCTCCTCTGTCGGCTGAGAAACTATGAAACCCTTTCAAAATCAGGCTGGATAAACTCCAAAATGTGAATTAAAAGCTGCTCCTTAGTTCCTGAAAAATTGACACTTTAGAGACAAAAGCTTTTCACTTGAGGAGCAACGACATGTGGGAAATTTCTCCAAAGTTCAGTGAACATTCTTAGCATCTGTAACCTTTATCATCACTTAAAACGCTCTCTGCATCCACTTCATCCTCCTCCTGGCCTGGATTGGGCACTGAAGAGAAATAGTCACACTCTGCCTGCTGCGCACACCCACTCACACCACAGTAGATACTTTTAACATTGCTCACAGCTGCCGTTATACCAGAATTCACACCCCCACTTTCCACGTTGATATCAGTGGTGATAGCCTTAGCTAACTTCCCTGCAGAGCTCTGCTCCGTTCTCATTTCCCCGGAGGCTCCATGATGCAATTGGGACAACATTTCACCAAACTGGGGAATATGAGTAACTAGGAGACTAGCAAAGCTTCAGACAATATAAACCTCTTGCTTTGTGATTGTGCCTGCAGTTCAGATAAGTCTGTCATGCTTATTGTGAAGAGCGCCCACTCCCTCCTAGTTCTTGTTTCTGTTTGAGGCTGCTGGGAGTGTAACTTTGATGTCTACTTTATTGTTTTAGTAATTTGTTCGTGCACTAGTGGGAGGACAGCACCACTCAAATGATAAGGATGTGTGATGATAGTTAAGGGTGGTGATCACACATTTTCCCATGACAGTAGTGCAATACAAACTTTGCGTAATCTACCAAGGCAAAGTCACAGGCTGAAATATTTAGTGAGACTAAAGACAGTGAGGAAAAAAAGTGAACAACCACAAAAAACATGATCTCACTTAAAAACCTTTTTTATGAATCTCTGCAAAATCTTGATTTTTTTTTTACAGTCTAAGAGGATTAAAGTTCACATCTCTTGCACTTCTTAATGAGTACAAGAAGATATTTTGCAGGTTTTTTGGGTGCTTAGCACCAGGAATGATCCGTCTAACGAGGCAGGTGGTGGGCAGGCAGGCAGGCAGGGTCTCGTTTCCTCTGACATTTTTTCACTAGGAAATCAGTTTCCCAGGGGAGATGTGTTCAGAAATGAGCTCTAACAAATGAGGATGCCATCCACTCTTACCCATCTATCCTTAATCCCCTTCATCAAATCAACCTGCTAGTGCCAGGGATGGGATGGGATGAGCAGTCAACTTGCATACTTTGATGACAGCATCGGTGAAGACCCATAATCTCATTGAAAAACAAACATAAACAGACAGGCATGAGCACTGCACCAGCCAAGACTGCATACCTTCAATCTTGGGAAAGAAAAGCCCCGGTTCAAAAGCAGGAAAGCCTTTTTATTGGTGTGAGTTATATCACAGACGCAGTGCAGGTGTGACTGGTCTGCATACATGTGCTGATGCATGTAAACGTATGAGTGCAGGTGCATTGTGTGTGACTGTTGTATGGTGAGGCGGTGACTCTTAAATATGCTTACAGTGCAAAAAGGAATGCAGGGCTTTTGTTGGATGAGAGAGAAAAATCTGCCATGAAAAGATTTTGATAAATTGATGGACAAATCCACCCTAAAACTGGGATTAATGGGTGTATCATACATTTCTGGCCAATTCTGTCAACGGTAAACAATCAGTCAAGTAGAAATTCTTTCTAGTCTCATCATTTTCCACTGACATTGAAACGTTATATCGTGATAAAATTAGATATCAGTTTTTCTCCTGACAGTAGCTGCAGAATACAATTTTCTAGACTGGAAAACATGTACTGTATATCACTTTCTGCTGCTCATTACACTTAAAGAAACAAGAAAAAGTTCATGTCTATTATCTGGTGGTTGTCAAAAGGCATTCTAGGAAATTGGAAATGAAGGGTGAAGCAGATGAGGCAAGGTTAGAGAAAATTGGCACACCACGTAAGCTAAATGTTTAAATAATTCAAATAAGTGGAATGTAAACAAGCATCAGAAGTTTTGCTTTTGCTTTAAACATTTGTCTACTGGACACTGGATATAGATATTGTATATCTTACTTTGATTAAGCTGAGGGACTCACAATATACAATTTAAAATATTTCCCCACCGCGTTACCATAGCATTCATAATGTTTGGCGAAAGGTCACATTTTTCAACTCATTACCGCCATCAGACTTTCTCTTTCTGTTTCAATTTTACATCCAAAGCTACGAAAAACTTTTCTTAGACTTTTAGAAAAATCCTCCGGCGCCACAGAAGATATACAACTTTTTCCACAGGCTCATTATGAGTAAACTGATCTTCATGTGTAAAATCTTATAATGTATTATTACTTCTTAAAACATGTGATACAGTATATAAATCAAACTCTAGTGATGCCTTTATCTGCAGCATCTTACAAATATGTCAACTCAGCAGTGTTGTTGTCATTTTGCAACCAACAGGCTGGAGAGCAGCTGAATAAAACAATAATGAAAAAATGCAACAAATGGACCAGACTTTTAAGGAATCCTAACCATTCCTGCAATGTGCTGGGAATGTGTTTGTCAGTACTCTGGACAGCTGTTCAAATGAGAGCTGTCCAGAACATTTTAGATATTAGTTAGGAACGGAAAGAGTGGAATGTCACACTTGAGTCAAAGTAAAGTTAGTTGACTCAAATATTACGCGTGTAAAAGTAAGATTACCTGCTCAGGAATTACAGTTACACAAAGTCACTGTGGCATCTCGACTGTAACCGTTTCAATATTGTTACACTCCACAACCCACCAACTGGTGACCATCTTACCTTAATAAGAAAGCTCCCTGAAAGATCACCTTATGAGAGAAAAGAGGTTCAAAGCAAACTTAACATACTGTAGCATAGGCTACTCTAATCAATGCCTTTCCAAAAGAAGCTGAGTACAATATTTTGGCAAAAATCTACTTAAGTGAAAGCAGAATTACTGATTTAGTATACATGTGCATAGATTTATATGTACATATGCAATTACAGGAATTAGATAAATTGTATTTATTTACTTTTAACACCATCGGTATAGTTAAGTTGTCACGAGATTGAAAAGATAGACAAAAACGATAAATAAACCATGCAATACTTAAAATTTGTGGAGCGTGTGTGTGCGATTAAGTAGAGTGTAAGAGTACCTATTCTTACGACAGTATTTGAGGGACATTGACATGTACGGGGAGAGAGATTAAATAAGGACAGCATGAAAGGCTTGTCCCTTAACCATCAAACCACTGGGATGCATAGAAGACGAGTTGTTGACCGTAATCAGATGTGCAGTGCACATTTCTCCAGTTAGCCTTTATGGGGAAAAACATTCTTGGCAAAGTAATAAGGTCACAGTTTGGCATCACCGTCTTCTGTGAAAAGAAGTCATGAAATACAAACCTTTTAGATTAACTTTGTCCTGACTTTTTGTTCAGCAGCAGTTTCTGATTAGGCCCTGAAAGGGAAAAAATCCCTAAAAACAGTTATTGGTGATGAAGCTTGTGGTTTTGAGTCTCTTTTGTTGAATGGTGGTGTGATTTTGCATAATGATGCCACAATATGCATATGATTTTGCTGTTCTTAGAACCTTGCTGCCAAGAAGTGAATGACCTCAGGATGGTGCTACAGAGCTGATGATGGATACACAAAATCCAAAAAGGTTCTTCCTCTGGGGATCAAGAACATGCTCAACAAATATTGTGGCAATTACTTGATGTAATATTTTGTGTGTAGGTCAAAATTTTAGCATAATTGTAGAAAAAAAATGTCAAGATCACCAAAAGGATACTCTTTATCTTCCAGGAACCGTGAATATTGACAGAAAATTTGGATAAAAATTTGGATTAGTAATCTGTCCAATAGATTTTGATGTTTCTTATATAGAAGTTGAAATTTTGGTCTGATGGTGGAAAGTCAGGTGGTCAAATAAAGACTAATCTTCTAGGGACTATGAATATCCACAGTAAAGTGACATGAACTTGACATTTAGTTTTTTATATCTTGTGTATAAAACTGACACTTTTGCTTGAGGGCGGTGCTGAAGGAAAGATTGTGTACAGCAGAGTACAAAATCATCTGGGGACCAGTACTGTGCTCAGTAAATTTCAGATTTTCCATTTGATTCGGATACGTCTTGTGTACAGATGAACATTTAGGCACAATAGTTGTTCTATGCTTTGGTTTTTTTCAAAAACATCCCCTCTGGGGACCATGAATATCCACTGTCACTGTCAAGTAAGTGCAGCCATTACTTTTTAAGATTAGCCAGTGTTTTTCAAGATAATATTTTTTAAAATAATGTTAACAGACTAATTAGGAAACATCTTCTGATGGATGACAAATATTCATACCAGACTTCATAGATATCTGGGTAGTTGTTGAGATATCTTAATCTGAATCAGTGTGTTGGATTGGCAGACAGACTAACGCTGCCATCTTGTGGTCCCATCACTAAATGAGCAAAAATTGTTAACCTACATGTATCTCAAACATTAATGGTAAAAATGTATATAAACCTTTTTTTATCAATGTTATAGACATGACTCCAGGATGGTCATTGTTGGTCTGTTGGTCAGTTGGTCTGCCACTTTAGTCCAGACTTCAATATCTCAGCAACTAATGGTGAGGTTGCCATCATGGTTCCCAGAGGATGAATCTGAATGACTTTGATGACCTCCTGACTTCTCCTCTTGTGTCACCATGAGTTTGACATTTGTGCAGTTTTCAGACATTCATGCTAACTGCAACTTTGCTGAACTCCTAACTTTTCATCTAACACTAGAATTCAGTCAGAATTTAATTTTTTTCAGTACTTTGGTTTATCCATCTAACAGTTTGGTTTTCTGAACAATGAGCCTTACAACCTCAGAGCCGCTAGTGTGACTGTAGACTCATGGCCCAGTTAGTTTCACTTTTTGCCCCAGTGTTACACAATCATAGTGGGAAATCCATCACATGACAAGAAAATTGAATGCAATGAACGTCACGTCTCTTCTGTGGAGGTTGGTTAATGGCCTAGAAAATGTGGGAAATCTCTAACTGAAGTAGAATAAAAAAAGAAGTTGAGTTCAGGGAAATAGGGCACACTAAAACATTCAATTATAACTAAAGCCTAAACATTACTGCTGAACCCCATTAAATGTCAACAAATTGATTTTACTTTACTAAAAACTCTGGTCCAAAACACACAGACCCACAAGCCAATGCCTTTACATGACTAGACACCTAGACTCCACTTATATTTCACAGGCCACTGACAGATGGCTTTAGGGGTGACTCCACAAGCAACCAATCAAATTGCTTACATATGTCGATACCCTCTGATGATTGCATGATCAGCAAACGCATTTCATGCTCAATTTCGGGGCTTTCTAATCAGTGTAATGAAACACAGTCAAAGTCCAGCTCTGTGATTTCAGGCCAGTGAGCTCCACACACGAATCATCGCTACGTCGCTCAACATTTCTTTTCCCCCGCAGATCCTCCTGATAGTCACGGTTTATGAGGTGCGTTTGGAGTTACACAACTGTCTAGTCCACTATGTGAACTTGCTCTACTGTATGTAAATTCTGTGGGTTTTAGTGACATGCACCAGCTGTTGTGTAAAAGGAATACTGTTTGTTGAAAAAGTTGTGGCTATCTGTAATCATTCAAATTATCTGGCCGGCAGAAACACTTCCTCTTCTCTATCAAACTAGCTCAGAAGATTAGCCTCTGCCCTGCCACATATTTAAAGGTTTCTTTTGATATGAACAAAGTCAGTGGTCTCAGCTTAAGTCTGCAATGGTGGCGTGGAATCTATTGTAATGTGGGTAGTACACACACACACACACACACACACACACACACTTCCCTGCTTCCTGGGAACAGCAGAGACAGCTGACTGTTCTGTAGCCAGGATGTAGCATTAGTGACAAACAAGGAATGTTGTTAATCAGATTTAGAGCCATTTCCGAAAAGGAAGAACAGCCCCCTCTACCCCCCTTACTCACACTTTCATTTTGATTTCTTTACACCACTTCAAAAGAAAAATAAGGAAGTCGTCCTTCACATTAATCTAGTATTTAATCTCCTGACAACCATCTTAAGAGGAAATCTGATTTCAGCATGGTGTGAAAATGTTTTTCTTTGACTCCTTATCAGATTACATGGACTGGATACTATAAATATAACGGATATGTTACAAAGAATAGTATAAATTAAGAAAGTTTACTTCATAGAGACCATGTATGCCTTCATAATGCCACAAAATATTGCTTTTGTTGTTATTAATATCCAAATATATATTTGTTATTATCAAGGGAGATTATGAGTTGTAGGAAGATTATAATTTATAAGTGGCAGTTACGGAGTAACTAGGACACAGTTTCATAGAGTTTTTCTGGAAATACTCAATAACAATTATTTTGGGCAGCTGAAATCAGTTTTTGCAGGTAATACATATATATATAATTTTAACTTTACCAACCTTTAGGAGGAGGACATAAAGTAAATTGCCTGTGCTCCCTTTATCATTTTGACATTACAGTTACAGGATAAAGCTGATGATATTCTACCTTTTTGTTATTGTCAACAAATCACATGAAAAGACCAAAAACAACAATGTGTTAGTCTGTCTCTCAACACTTTGTGACTTCCCTAGCCTACTGTTTCCAAGTGAGGAAGTAGCCCTTTAGAAGAAGGTTACAAATATATAATTTAATTTTTTAAAGGCTATATACTGCATTTGTTGGGGACTATTTTCAGCCGCAGATTCAGTACGCTAGTGAGTATTTACAGCAGCAGGATGTTGTATGTGGGTTTGACTCAAAATAAACTATGGTGCCCATTTTCATCATAATGAGGGAACATGTCACCCAGTGCAACATTGTGGCTCAGTGATGTGTTTTTAATAGTTTTTCACAACAATGGAGGTCTGCGGGACAGAGGAGTAAGATATATCAGGCTTTAAATACACAGACTACTTGGTAGAAGAACCAATTCATAGATGGTTTTGGTCTTTTGTCAGATTTTTTGACTATAAAAATATAAAATATCACCAGACTAATCCTTAAAATTATTTCTGTGGATGCTTAATTTGCAACATGACAACCTGACATGGTTTTCGGTCAGTTTGCATGTTTTTCAGGGTGCTAACCAACATCTTTTGAACAAATTCAATGACAAAAGGCTCTTCATGTTATGCAATAGTGTGTTTCTAATAGAAATACTGTATGTGAAATTATGAAACCCAGATACTACCATACTGTCTTAAGGTATGTAGAAGACTATCAGAGTTTGTGTTTCATTCAGCAAAACCTCCCGGCTCTTCGCTTTCTACACAAGTTAGCTTTTAAAATGTACTAAAATCAGTACGACTTTACTTTAGAAATAACAGTAATTACACGTAGAGGTCAAATTAAAGAACAGTGGAGTTGGGGACTATTACTTTAATGTTTTAAGCCCAAGCCCCACCCTCCCGCTGTGAGTGGCACACACACTTTGCACCTCCTGTGTGAAAGTTGTCCAGCTCCGTTTTTGCTTTTGCTGGATCCCTGTTTTAAGGGTTACTTTGAAAAAGTTAAATTACAGGTTTCTTTTCAAGACAAAACCTAATTAGAAATTTAAAGGGAATAAGGGGGAGGGGAAGAAGGGGCACAGCTTTTCATACATTCCTTTTTATTTTCTCCACTTCTTTTTATAACACGGTTAAGTAAAGTGTGTTAATTGAAACAGCATGAGGGATGGCATTCGCTTTATAGATTTCCTGAAAACTAAATGCTAATTATCGGACAAAAGTGATTACCTGAGCCTGTTAAAAGCACACAACAGTACACAATTAGCCCCGACTTTGGTGGACAACTTTCATTGGCTTGTTACCTCTGTGGTTGGCTCACTTTCATCCTTTTCCTCTACTATTTGACTACTCCACTTGTTGGCTAGTGAGGGAATGCCAAAAGCGCCGGCTTTAATGGCACAGGGATGCATATGGGATGGCCATATATGTATATATGTATGTATGTGTTGGTGTTTGTTGCATTGTTTGTTGTTGTTGTGCCCAAGTGGATAATGAGCCCATCACACGTTAGCGTGGAGCAAGGAAACAATGCCCTCTCTTTCTGTCTCACACACAAACGCACACACACGCTGATGCAGCCCAGCCTGTAATGAATCTCCATCCCTGGATGCAAAAACCTTTTCCTTCGAAGCAGTGATGTCATTCAAGTCAAGGTGCATGTCCTTTTTAGTTAAGTAGAACTGACATTTTTTTTTCCCAGTACACAGTATCTGATTTAATCAGTCCTCCATTAAGCCAGGATAAGAGCTTAATGCCAAAACGCAGATCACTTTGCTCTATAATAATGATCATATCTAGGCCTGTATTTATAGAACACTGTTCTCACAGTTTAACATTAGACCACACAGAAGTATCTACAGTATTTATATAAGAGTGTAAATATTAACACTGTGCCAGTCTGCAAACATTAAAATAAACTGACAGCTCTTTGAGAGGACAGAATATGTCAGTGAAAGTTATTTGTACTTAACAGATTTCACCGATCTTAAAAATCAACCATCATGCTAAATGATGTATGTAATCACTTGATATGCATGCACTGCAAATCATCTTGTTAGTAAGTACTAGTAGTATGTTTGGTGATGAAAAGTTGAAGCTCTGGCAGTGAGTTTTAACACTGTCCAGAGGTACAGAGGTTTGACTTAACACTGACAGCGAAACAGCGAAATCCTTTGATAACTGGAACAGTAGAAACGTGTTAACATCTCTAAAACACTACAGCATAATTTGAAAAATAGTTAGCTTTGATGTGAAGTGTAAGTAAAGTGCCTTTAATGAGCTAAACACTGGCACTTTCCTTTAAGACACCAACTGTAGATGTATTATTATTAGCTAATGCCAATATATCAGAGAAAAAAAAAGAAAAATAAAGTTGATTCTAGTGTTGCCCTCACTCCAGAAACTCCAGGACTTTGTATTGTTGGCCTCACGTTGTTCCCAGTGTAATCTTTCCTGTCACCACAGCTTTGATGTATCTGGGATATAAATCAGTTAACATGTTGTTAAGCAAACCTGCAGCAAATTTATATCCAAACAAATCAGGAGCTGATTACAGTAATAACAGTGAGAATAGAATCTCTCTAGAAAGTCTTTTATATTGTGTTACATGCTTGGCTTTAAACTGAAATCTCTCCAAATAAATGAGCTGTACCCAATGCACAAAAAGCCAGTTGGAAAGTTGAACTTAATTGCATTTACTGTAGTAGACGTAATCCACAGATTTGTTTATTTACTACCTTTGTTCCGTTTCACATAGCCTGCTTTTTCCCTCTGTCAACCTTTTAAGCGTGCATATATAAAAAAAATGATTATTTTCGATTCATATTCTTTCTTCTTGTTCCACTGCTGCGGGTCAGGCTGGAACAGATTCCCTGCCAGTGACGGTAAAAAAAGACCATTTTGCTAATGCTGTAATGGTTGCACAATGGGGGTTGCATTTCACTTATTTTATGAGTGGTGGTGAGAGAGCTCGGGGCTTCGTGTGCTTCTGGCTGAGATGTGTGTGTGTGTATGTGGGTATGTAAGGGGAATTTGGCTTGTTAAATGTGAGAATGTCGGTGCTCATTGTTTCCCGGTCAGGATATCAGCACCAAACCGTCGCATAACTCCCCTGGTGTTTTACCTCCAGCTCATCTTTAGACTCTTTGGTGGGCTGTCAGACAGAGGAGGATATCATGTCCTTGTAAGATTATGGGATTTATATCTAAGTCGTTTTTCTATCCAATAAAGCTAAAAAATATCCATGTTCCTTTGAAAATTAAAGAAAGGGGCTCTGAGCGGTTGTTAAAGTGAGATTATTCCCTCAGGGGTACATTCAATACTCAATTATATTGTTTGGCGCTGTGGCTTTTCTGTAAATCTTTGATGTCCTGTCTGTTGCACTATAATGTAAAACTGCACATAATATTCAGCTAGGGAGTATGAGCGAGTTTCTCCCCACAGGTTTAGGTAATTAATGTTATTTTGAGCAGCACATGTTCCTCGCAGATCCAGCAATAGCTCCTGTTACATGTTATTCTGTTTAATTTAGATGTGTTTGTTTGGTTTTGATTAAGGGACATCGGGTGGGTCTTAACCCCAGCCATTAATGGCCTTACAGGAGAGGCTGGTTTCCCTCAGGAGATAATGCCAGGTCCCGTCATCCTGGCTAATACTGTAGCAGCTGATTGCTGTCAAACAGACCTAGGTCACACAGTAACTAAAAATAACTCTTAGCGTTTGTTTTAGCCTACTTAAGTCGCCAGATGGGTGGGGTTTACCACATCAGGGCAATTTAGATAGTATTTGGTAAGCTGGAAACCACAAAAAAGTGTAAGAATGTTGTAAAAAGCTTTGCTGATGGCTTGAACTAGTTTGTCTGGTGCTAAAAGACAAACCTCACTCATCTGGTTGTCCCTGCTGGTTAAGAGAGTTATTTTTCAGATACCATGTGATCCGGGCTTACTGTCATTCACTGCTGGTTTGACTTTATTTTAGCAGTTTTCAAATGTGAACCACATGGACATTTATTGTAGTGAGGAACTAATATAAAGCAATGGTCACATAGAAACTGTAGTGAGACACGACAGTGAGAGGTGGCTGTGATGCAGCGCAGTCTGAGTCAGCAGATTAGATTAGATAGGGTTTAGTATACTTTCTGCTATTAGACATTCTCTCCAGGGAGTTTGATTTTTTTTTTTTTCTTCAGCATTTTCTCTCTCCATTGGGTAAGTAAGAGTTTTAGTCACGCTAGTGCCTTTAGGGATGGCATTGTTGTTGGGTCAGTCTAACACTTTGGCTCAGACTGAAATATCTCAACAACTATTGGATGGGTTGCCTTGAAATTTTTTACAGACATTTATAATTCCCTGAGGATGAAGCCCGCTGACAAACTGTCATCCTCAGTATGACTTGTAATTGCTTTGATGATCCCTTTAACTTTTTTACCAGCATTCATCAGGTCAAAATTTTATGTGTCTAAACTTGTTTAGGACTAAATACCTGCACAACTGATGACAATCCCATAAGCCTCAGCTATACTTTGCTAATTAGCGAATGGTAGCATGCTAATATGCTAAATTAAGATGGTGACCATGGTAAATTTTACATTATAAACCTTTTTAAAATCACCATATTAATGTTGTTATTGTGAAAATGTAAGCAAGCTGTTGTTAACATTAGCTGAATGCACTTGCCAGGTGCATTTTTTTTTTTTTTTTTGGCAATGAAGGTTTTTGAAATTCTGTAAGAATTTGACAGTTACACAGCAAATAATATCATGCTGTTATATCTCCTCTATTAGAAACTGACCAACTGGTATTAGCCGTCACGTCATTTACCTGAGAAGTGAATGGGTTATTAACATCACTTAATTACTCTTACTGGTGTTTTTTTATTCTTTGCTTTGTTCTTTGTCATGAAATTTCATACATAATAGTGCTCTTAGTGAAACTCAGTAACTTTTACACAAGTATGTTTAATTTTTTTTCAAGAAAACTTTCAGCAAAGTTACTTGTACTTTATCTCCCTGAATAATAAATAACTTGTCGTGTTAATTCTACATGCCTCTACTTTTGCTACACTTCTAATAGTGCTTTTAAAAAGTTTAAATCATCAATTCAAGTCACAAAATCCCAACCATAAACTGAAGATTTTTTTTTCTTTTTTTTACTGATTTTTACTGACACTTTTATCTGCCAGAGTCTCTGGTTTCACCTTTATGGGACTTGAGTCTGTGGGTGGGACAGTATGACTAAGAAATTATGTGGGAGACTTGGTATGGGTGTTTATTTCCACTTACCGGACAATGCCGTCTCAAAATCTGTGATTTAATGCTTTATTATGACAGTGGAGGTAGAATGGCTGCATCCATTAAGGTTGTGAGTCAGGGACGGGGAGGATGGGTCAGTCTGTGGGCAGAGGCCAGACTCCATGGCTCTTAAACTGGAAGAGTCACTGGATGGACCTAAATCCTAAAGTGTGGTTTGGATACTGATTTACAGTTAATAGTTCATCACACAGACAAGCTGCTTTCCATTCACAGTACTCTGACTCAGGCAAGTTTACTTTTTATATCATCTGCTGTGGAAGAAACATGTAACTGCAATACTGGGGTTTCTTTTCTGCTCATAATTAAACTGGAAGTTTACATTATGGTTCTCTTCACTACCTATATAACAAAATAAATGAAAACATACCCATGTTTCCTTACTCTAGGAAAAACCCCCAGATATGATGCAGATACGTTTTTTTTTGCGACTACTGAATTATTCTTGTCCTTCAATAAAGCCAAGAGGAGGACATGCAAGTTAAAAATGAAATGATGTGCTGTGTTTTCCTCCCTGTCTGCACTTTCTCATAAAGAGGCACATCATGATTTAGTTATACTCTGAGCTGTCTGACAAGAGCTTTTCTACCGTGCTTCAATGCCAAGGCAGAAATCACATTAAACTGTCTGGCTTGTACTGGACACATTGTTACGGCAAGGCAAGTTGGATTTGTGTCCTATTGTATCCTTTAAAGTTTTATTCCCTTTTGTTTAAGTTTCCTTTCACCTTGTTATACAAGGGGTTTTTGTATCAATTTGAGGGAAGTATCAACATTTCACTGGAAGAGTTTAGGCAGCCAAAAGTGTCTCTCTTTGTTCAGTACTTGGATTAAAGGCATTTTAAAAGATACATTATTTTATGTGGGTATCAAACCCGTGACCTCCAGTTTCAGGACAAAGCATGGACCACCCTATCACATTACCTCACTTTCTGATTTTATCTGGCAGATAAGCTCCAGTATCTTTCTCTATTTCAGGAAAGGTCTAATCTGTCACTTTGCTCTTTACAGATAATGGAGTATCTGCTGGTGGTGACAGCTGTGACAGCCATGATAATTACCATGATAATTTCTCCTCTGAAGGAAACGGTCCAAACAGTCTACCTAATGTTATATTTATTATGAAAATCTTATATTTCAGACATAGTTAAAATATCCTGTCTCTAGGGTGAAATTATTCCACATTTTTCCAGTGAGGCTTCATCAGCATTATAACAAGCCACAAAGGCAGTTCCCTTCACTAATACGAAGAAAATAGTTTAAAAAAAAAAGTCTTGAAACCAGTTAATTTGCATTGGACATAAGTAATATTAGCTCATTGAGTTGGCAGATTTTTCACTTTCTGAATTTTGGACTCAATTTTTATTAAATTGCAAGGATTTAGAAATTAATGTTTATGACTGTCATAACTGTCGGCGCTGGCAGATACTATCTGGTATCTGTGAATAACAAAACCACAAGAGGATTGTAAATAGATTATTTTCTGACCTGGGTCTCATTTTCCTCACCACATTTTGGATTTGTAACTAATGCTGTAACAAGTTTAAACTCCTCTGTTGTTTCCAAATCGTCAAAGTGAAAGACATTTGTCAGAATATGACAAAGAATATTAAATTTAAGTAGCAAGAATATGCTGCCGCTGTGGCTGAGTAGGTCCTCTTCATTTTTTAGCCATGACAGCGGTGTGGCTGTAGGGAGGTGCTAGATGGTCCACCACTTTGGTCCAGATTGAAATATCTCAGCAACTGTTGGATAGATTATGACATTTTTTTTTACAGACAATCCAACAAGGCATCCAAATTAAAGGAACAAATATGTCGTTAGGAGCGTTTTCTAATCTGGCGCCCCTATCGACAGTTATCGGCGTCATTTGTTTGTGCTTTACAAAACATTTACATTCACATAAATCACAATCAGTTAAGTAATATATGTTTTTTTAAAAATGTTGTTTGATGTGACAATGCTGTTTTTAAAGTCCGGTTAGGCACAAAAAAACACTTGGTTAGGTTTAGCAGAAGATCATAGTTTGGGTTAAAATGATGACTTTGTTAAGGTTAAAAAGAAGATGTAGCGTGGGTTGAAGTCACTTCCTCAAAGTTAGGCCACCTTCGTCATCATGGCTACAATAATAACCACAAGGTTAAGGTTAAGGGATGATCATAGTTAAGGATTTTAAAAAACTGTTCCGAATTGTGGTCGGAAATGTGACACTTGCTGTTAGAAACGGGAAACAAACAGCAGTGGCAAAGTCCAATGTTGGGTAATAGCCTCCATCCACCCCTCCTCCTCAAATGAGGAAATCTGTCAACATATACTGTATATACGTCATCTCAAATGAGTCACTGCTCTGGGTCATAATCACTACAGCTGCTAGGTTGCATCTTTCACTCAAACATAACTATATGTTGTTTGTGGATGACTGACATTAACACCTATTGTGTTGTTTTTTGGGGAGGACAGTCTCAGACATTCATGGTCCCCAGAGGATAAATCCTACTGACTTTGGGTGATCCCCTGTCCACTACTTTGGTTTATAACCAAATACCTGTAAATCTAATGACACATCATCTCTGTTGTACTTTGTCTTTTAATTGTCTTCTAATCAGCATGTTAGTGCAGTATTATCACAGTGAGCAGTCTTATTTATATCCTCAGAGTATATACTGCATGAATCAACATGATGTGAAAACACAGTGATGCTTTGTGTTCAGTAGGAGAATTTTCAGATATTTAGCTTTTTTCTTTCTTTCACTTTTTCAGTAAAGAGCAGAGTTGTAAGAGATTAGTGTCCATTGATCAATGAAAGTCAAAATTTCCAGGAAAATAGTGTCATTGGCAGCTGGAAATGGTTGGAAAGGCAAATAAATCAGACAGAATGATTGTGAAGGTTTCAGGAGCAAACTGGCACCCTTATAATAATAATATTAATAATAATATTACCAATATAAAGGCATGGATGGAGTTATAGTAATGCCTATCCGGAGAAAAAAAATGATTGCCATACAGTTAATCTGCTTAGAGCACATTAGATGACAACTCCTGGTGATTCATTTGTATATGAGATCCAGTTGTACGCCAGCTCATTTATGACATCAGTGGTTTGGCTTCGTTACCATCTACACTTTGTTCAAGTCTTTCTGATTGCTCTTTATATGTTCGGAGAAAATCTGTCTCCAGGCAACATTTTTGATGTTATTCAAAATACAGGTTGTTTTTTTTTTTTTTTTTAAGTTGGGCATTTGGAATGAGAAGGGAGAGGGAGAATGACAAAGAGAGAAATTGTGCTTGTGTACATGCTGCACATATGCATTTCTACTGTGGATCGTTTTGAAAATGGCCTCAGATCGTCTGATAGGAGTTGGCAAGTGAAGGATGGAAACTGTGCCCTTTGTTTTCTGGCTGCGTCTCATTTTCCACCACCTTCTTCCCTCCATACCTGGCCCTAATGAGATCTCCTGTGTCAGATTCAGAGCTCCAACCAGCAGTCTGGTAATTGCATGAGAGGCCTTGGGTAAAAAATGCATTTGAGAAAGGTTTTTTTTTACACACAGTATTTGTCCTCTTAAGAAATTCCTGATTTCCATTTGTGTTTTATGAAACAGGTGTTTGAGCAGCCACAAAAGTTCAATCATCACTTGCGAGATAAGACAACTCAAGCGCTCCTTGTGTTTTTTAAACAGCTGAAACCCATTCAATAAAACTTGGCTCATGTAAACTGCTGGGCCACTTTTCACAGCAGAGGATTCTGGTGCTGCTCAGTGCACACCTAGTCTCTTTCCTCACTAACCCACAACTCCATCTTTTTGGCAAAGTTTGTGCTCCCTTGAAATCCTGTAGACCTTAAATATATTTGAGGCAGCTGCGAAGCCAAGAACCATTACTGCTGTCAGCGAGAAGGCTGTCTTCCAACAGTAGAGTAGAATCGACTCACTAATAGATCACGAGTAAAGATCTGGGGAGAGGGGGAGGATAGATTCCCCTTGCTCTTAGTGTGGTTTGGCTCCGTTGAAACTTAATCAAGGTTCAACTTGTCTTCAGCCAAAGATCAATTAGATAAATTAGCCTCTAGTTTGAGCTTCAGTGCCGAGCAGCCCACAGCCTCGTCACAGTAGCCTAAACAAAGAAAGGCAGCAGCCGACAAGTGTTGGAGGAACGTAGAAATGTTTTGAGTAAAATGGGCAAGTGACCCATGAGTCCAATTTGTACATTAGTTTGGCATAATCTCAGGTTTAGCTGAATGCAGCCTTTGTTCAAACATAGGGAAACCAGAAAGAAAGATAGAAAAGGAGCCAGAAAGAAAGAACAAACTAATTTATCAAGGAATGAAACAAAAAAAGTAATAAATTCAATAATCTTAAAATGTATCAGTCATGTTATGTAAAACCTGAAGTAGAATGAGTAAAATTTTCTTATGTTTTGCACCATTTTTACACTGACATGTTGCTGTTTTTCCTGTTGCAGTGGCTGATTGGAGACAGAGACAGTCACTGTGGGGTCATCTGCCCTCGGACGCAGGGAAAGCCAGTGTGCGGCTCGGACGGGCGAAACTATGAGTCCGGCTGTGAACTGCAGAGGGCACGCTGCAAAGATAAGACACTGACACAGGCGCACCGTGGCCGGTGTCGAGGTGAGACTGTGCCAGTGCGCTAAGATGATCAACTCACGGAGACTTGAAACTTGTTCGCAATGAGTAATCTCTCTGGGAACATTCAAGGAAAGTCACATTTGAAATTAAGCTGCCTCTTATGATATTCACATTAGCCTTTTCATAGTATAAGTAGTTGTTTGTCTTGCTTCCACACAACATACCTCTTGAGTACAATGCTTGATGGCAGCTGACCGCAGAACTCTTAGACATTAGAGTTTCCTTGAATGCACCAACAAAGTTTTTTCAGTCTGTGCTCACGACTGCATTACTGTGTGACAACATGACTAAGAGAAAAAAAGGAAAACTTTGATGCATTAGCTAGTTTAAACTTTAAATCTAAACAACAATATGAAGTATTCTTAAAACTGCTGGCAAGGTACTGTAGGACATCAGCCTAAAAAAGTATGGTATACTTGATATAGTAAAATGGCTGACAGTAATGGAAGGTATACACATAAATTGTAGTTAATTGCCTAAATCTCTATTATGTCTTTACTATTACATGATTCTGCCTTTGAGACTACTTAGGGCTGCTTATGACTTTTTGGCTTTCAGGTAAAAACTGGGTGAGAATCGATCAGTCGCCAGTAGCTACAACTTCCCCATCTGAGGGGAGAGACTTGGAGCTAAAAGGTAAACACCAAGAAACCTCACACACTATAAACAATGGTCCTGCAAACAATGGGTGATTATGAGGAGATGAGTTCATGTGGTAGTGTTAGCACATTTTGAGTGGAGAGATTGTTCTCTGTGGCCAAGCTGTGAAGCCAGAACTTAATTTTCACCTAAGATGCTTAAATGATTATGCACCTAATTGTAACCTAACTATCTAACTAACTATACGTTGTAAACTTACAAAAGCAAGAGAAAACAGTCATTAAGTTAAGATTCAAAGAGCATGTTTTAAGATGTTGCAGCTTGGTTTCAAAGTGAACACCAGAAAAGTGGAACTGAATGAGAAGATGTCTTTCATTTTCCGCCTCTCTGTAGGCGTGTAAGTTCTTACAGACCAGGATCACACACTTCCTCAGTCTCTGGATGCCAGCCACTCAACAACAGCAAAGATTGATAGGTCTAGAGTCAAGGTTGGAACTTGGCATTTTCCCCCATTTTTCAGTCCCCCCCCTCCTCCCCTGTCCATTAGGAAAGCAGCAGTCCCAACCAAATCCATTTTTGGAGTGAATTTTGTTCCCTTTGTATGGTAATATGTGGTTTTGTTTCATAATATCAGTGGTGTGCCAAGGAAAGGAAAGCTGGGCAAAGCTTGCACAGTCTTTACAGATGCGGCAGGCCTGTTTTGTTGTAATGAAACTGCTGCTTTATTTAAGCAGGCAGTTCATGAACCGATCTTTGTTTACAATGTCAAAGCCTGGCAAAGGCTTCTTGAGGTGTGCGTGAGATTGAGATTAAACACAACAGATAAATTTGACTACAAGACTTATAAATTGCTAACAGGTATAACAAACAACTACAAACAATAACAGAGGCGTAGGTATGTGCTATTACAGCAGGCAGATCTGTTTATTCATTATTTACATTAGATGGAATCAAAAAACATGTGTAGAGTTAACACATCATGAACCATCTCAACATTCAGAGTCTCTAAAATAGAGACCATGAAGTCCACATAAGTGATGTTTTTTTCAGTCAGGTTAGTTACTATGTGTTTTGCAATTAATCTAACTTCTTCAAATGATGGATATACATTTAAAATAAAATAAATTAAAGAGACAAACCTCTGGATGTGCATATATTTCTGCCTTGTCTAACAACTAAAACATGCACAAGGGAAGATTTAATGTTTAATGCTTCTGATCATGAAGTTGTTTTTACATTTCCATAAATCAGAGTTATTTAAATGAGTAGTCAGAGTCTTCAGTAGGACACTGAACTGTCACTGCTTTGTCTCCTCAAGAAACGAACACTACAACACTAAATGAGCCTTTTTTTCTAAAGTAAGACTAAATATACTCTAAGTCCAGGTTTATGAATACATGTAACCATGTCTATCCCTCTCGGTGACATCATCACCCTAGTCTGGCTCTGTCCGTCCTCCGCTCTGGAGGAGACAACATGTCTGTCTCCTCTCAGGTCCGGAGACGACTGTTTTAAACTTTTATTTATCCAAGGAGAATGTTTTTCCAAGAGTGGAGGACTGCGGTCACACTGGTCAGCTCACTGGTGTAAATGTGTACACAGGAACAGTTGAACATGAAGCTCAACTCCTCAGGAGCTGCGAGAGCAATAAAAACAGTAGTTGCTGTTGGGAATTTGTACCAACGACCAGCTGGTGTGAAGCCCACTTTATTCTCTGACCTTTTAGCTGCTTCCATCTCTGTCTCCTGAGACCAGGTCTGGCTCATCAGAGCTGCAGGAACACAAGCTTAGTTTCCACTGACATTTCAAAAATATCAATGAACAGTATAAGACACACTTCCCAGCACTTACTGTACAATGTGATGCTTATAGCTGAAGTCTGGTACTGCTAATGGTCACTGGAAATGTAATTTGTTGAGGAATGTGTTGTTTTAGCATTTTGGAGCGGTGTCATAAAAGGTCTCTGACTTCTCTGTGTTTGTTGTATCTTCATTGTGAAATGTTTTCAATGGAGAGGCTTTTTAGTGTAGTGAGCAGCAGGTTAAACATGTTACAGGCTGCTTGTTATTAGCAACAAAAATAGCAGTGGGAGCATAAAGGTTGGAAAAATGGCTCAAAGCTGTCACGAGGGAAAAAAATGGAGAAAATATGTAATGCAGTTTCCTCACTGTACAACTATCAAAAATGTGCTCTTGTGCAGGGCAGCTCAATGGCCAACAGTAGTAAATTATGTGAAAGTGTACTGGGCAGCTCCCAGGTGTGAACAGGATCTTGTTGACAAAGAACACGTGTCTTCAGCAAAAAAAAAAACAAAACAGTAGTGCTGGAGATTTGTATACAGTATACGAGACCAGACTCTCCTGTCAATACGTTACAGATGCAAGTCAGTCCAAGTGTCGTGTTGAGAGGAACCAGGCTTTGGAACAAGCCAGGAGACCTCAGGAGTCCATGTTTATCCCAGAATGCAATGAGGATGGGACGTTTGCACAGGTCTGTGTTAGATCATCCATGGCTTTCCATATCAAATCTGTCACTTTTCATCTTGCTCTTACTTTCACTCCCTCTCTTGTGATTTATCCCTTCACATTGTCCAAGGGATTAGTTTCACTTCACTGACATAAATCTTTGATTATACTCTACACCGTATGATGTATTTACACTCAAATAAAACAACCAAATCATTTATAGATGATGTTGTAATTTTCGGTGTGTTTTACCTTTTTGTATCCGTCTTGCCTCTGCAGGTGCAGTGCCATACTCTGACAGGTTACTGCTGGTGTGTCACCAGTGACGGCAAGCCAGTGAGTGGCTCCTCTGTGCACAACAGGACCCCGGTGTGTTCAGGTACTGGGGGGCAAACAGCGTGGCAGCCTGTGGATGAAAAGTTCAGGGTTACTCAAAATCATCTTAAAACATTTGGCCCATACAAGGCTGCCTATATATGTTGCTGCCAACATGGCCTGCATCGGTTATGCCTTAGTACTGTGCTCATTAGTTGTGATAGTCTCAGGTATTTGTGCAACCAGAGCATCTCTTCTCGAGAGCAATATCTAACAGGTTGTCTTACTATTACTAAGATCTGGTAGAAGGGTTGGATATTTCCTGGAAATTCTTTAGGAGGATGGAGAAGCAACGTAGCAAGTCTGTAAAAACTTCAATGGTGGCTGAATTTTAGGGTCTTGGAGCCAAGAGTGTTTAAAAGCCAAGTCACTGGGGTTAGGGAGAATTATCTTTCAGACACTTTAGTATTTGGACTTTTTTCAGGATTCAAAAAACAACTGGAAACCATTTGCTATTGTTCAGTTCCTTCTCAAAGAAATAGTTGAGACTAGATGCGTTATCATATTAGTATACTGAACAGCACAGTAAAAATTTAATTAAAACTGAGAAAATTTTTCAATAAATAAACCCTCGATCTGAAATAAAATGACTTTCAGGAAGACTGACTGTGCTGATGAGGGATACAGAGTGAACACCTTTGGATTACAGTCAAAGAGAGTCTGTCTGTGAACAGCATAAGAGCACATGTGTATTACATGTCATGTGGAGTATAGCAGGTGCAAGGTCAATGAGAAGGCTAATGGCCATACATCCAGGGGCCTCTCAGCCCTCCCGCCCCTCCTCCCCTCGTCTAACTGCTGTCAGCAGGCCGGAGGAGAGAGAGCAGGGTTCAGCAAACTCATCCTGGATGGGAACACTTTATGATAATCACCAACATTTTCCCTCAGAAGATAATACACAGGGGTCTTTGCCAGAATTGGATTGCACAGCCACTAGAGCATATGGTGCAAATTTTGTGTGGAGAGTGTGGTGAGAGTGGTCGCATGCCCCTCTGAAGCTGCTCCGCAGACCGCCAGAGGCTTCCCGCTCTCTCTGTGTCTCTCCCCCTCTCACTTTCTTTATCTTTCTCTCTCTCTGCCTCAGTCTTTCCCTCTCTTTTTCCTGCTTTTCCCACTTGTGCAACTAATCACCTGTATGGCTGCCCTCAGCACCTGCTGTTTCTTAGTCCCTCAGACAGAATCTTTAAAGTTCACCAATGAAGAATGGTTACTGTCCATTCATACCAGAAAATCATAGCTTTGCCATTTCAGCAAAACATACTGAGATGTGGTAGAAGCTCAGATATCAATTTATTCTCATTTCTGCAAAAGAATGTTTTTTTGGAGCAAACAACAGTTTCTGGGGAAAACAACTTCCAGGCTTGAGGCTTATGTTGACGGATTTTTCAAAACATTGAAAGAAGAATCTTAAAAATGTAAAACTGTTGTTTTGGGTCCTGCTCACACTCACACAGTTACTGACATTCACACCTGGAAGATGGAGTGGCGGTAATGAGAGAGGGGCAAGCTTTCACTTTCCCACCAAGATTTATACTGCTGGTCCAAGGACTGAACTGGTGAACTCTCTGGTCATAAACCCACAATTCTAACCTTTAGGTCCCCTGTATATATCTCTAATCCCTCAAAGGTCACCACTGTTAAGATGGTTTACAATTGGTCAGCACCATTTGTTTGTCAAAATTCACCAGACTTGAATCATGTAAAAGCTCTGTGTGGAATTACTTTGCCTCTGTGAGTGAATCCACTGATGCCTCAGATCTCACTGTAATTCATTTATTTGATTTTAAGACCCTTAAAATCACACTTCTTCAAGTTGAATCATCAAGAGCAGAATCAAGCTGTTTGCTCCAAAAACACTCCTCTCTCATGTAGAAATATAAAATAACCTCTGGAGATCTAGTGTACGAGCTCTGAACTTTTACAACTGGGTTTTTTTCTTGGACTCTACCTGCACTCAGAGGATGAAATCTCAGTTGCACAGTTCTAAATAAACTCTTATGAAATACTGAAATGTAGTTTACAGCACAAGCAACACAATCTCTACCTGTCTCCTTTCTGTCCTGCATAAGATCCGATATTTTCATTGTTTCTTGCAAAGGTATTTATGACACCGCAACCAGAATCTGGGCACAATACAGCTGCTACAGTCGTACATACCCAACTCTTCCCTTCCCTCTCAGATGACAACAAATGACCTTTACTGACATGCTCAGACACTATGACACAAATCAATCATCTCGCATACATTTGCAGGAAACTTCCGTGAATTTATGGGAACTCATGCTGGGACAAGTGGATTGTCAGGTAGTAAATTTCCTTCTAGTTGCATTCAAACTTCCACCTTTTGCCCTTGTATTCTAATTGGTTACACTGTCTAATTTTGCTCTTTCCTTCCATGCATCCATGCATGATCCCAGCTACCTGCATGCACCAAACAAAAATGATATTTGGAAATGTACAAGATGATTTCTCTCATAATAATTTCACACAGATGGTGCAGATCACTTCAGGTTTGCATTAGTCAGTGATAAGATAATGAAACAAGCCTCGTGTTCCAATGTGTTCCTACTATCAAGTACTAACAGAATGTACTCATCAGACTTTGATAAACCTCAGCATCTAACTCAAGATGTCAGTGGGTTGGGTAATCCATGGGAGTGTTGTTTTGCTGTTGGCTTGTGGCTTTTGTTTAGTTGGAACAATCAATCTTCATTCTAAACCAAAAGATAGCCATGAAAATTAGTTATTAAGTGACTCAAACACTCAAAATAATTTATTTGCAGTAAATTTCCAGTATTTTTTTGTTTATAAAATGAATAAACAAGATTTAAACTCTTTAAATGTTCCCCAAGAGTTCTTGCTGTCTAGTCTTTGCTTTGTACATGGTTTTTTTTCCCCTTCTTCTTCACCGCAGGGTCAGTAACCGACAAACCACCTGGGCCACCGAACTCTGGTAGAAAAGGTGAGTTGAGATCTGCTGTATGTTGTGTGTGCATGCGTGTGTGTGTTCTGTTCATGTGTGTTTCTGTTTGTATGAGAATGTGGTCAAAATGTGCTTTGACCTGGTTTTGTGCCATCTGATCTGTGCAAAGTCCATATTTGTGCAGAGCAGAAAGGTACACGAGTTCGGATTGTAAGAGGAGGATTTGGATGAAAACTATTTCTACAGTAAAAGGGTACATTTTAAAACTAGCTGTTTTTTTCTGCATGTTGGCATGATGCTGAGCTCTGTACATGAGCACGTAAGACCTTAGATATAGATACAACAGTATAACAGCACTGCATACTGAATGAGAGACACAAAAGAACTGGACCTGTTTTGTTCTAATTCCGCTATTTTTTACAATTCAACATGTATAATCACTTGAGCAGATGAAGAAAAAATCCTACTGTGGGTCTATGTTTTTCCTCCAGTTTCTTCAAAGTAATTAAATCAAAGAAAAAATAAAGTAAACCTCATGCAAGGATTTTGGCCTGGATCAGCCTGCATTATCAGACAAACAGCTGCTCTGCCTCAGAAATCTCACTGAGAAGAAAGATGGGCAGCCTCTCCGGATTTTTTCTCTTGTAAAGTGCTTTTGTTGTTTCCCAGCTCCGAGGGGGTTACAGTAGAGTTGCTGTGGGGGACTGGGAGAGTGTACAGGTGATAGTCGAGGGAAGATTTGCTGTTGATGTTTGCAATAATTGTTTTTTTCCTCACAGTTTGTAGATCACAGTCAAGACCTGGGTCAAATGGTAATTGACAAATACTGTAAGTTACAGAATTTGTTTTAACATGCTCTGCATACATCATCAGTGTGTTTTACATGGGAAATTTCAGAAAATCTAAAATAAGTTATTATAGTGGACTTGTAGCGAATCTACGGCAGCATATTGCTGCCACGCCAGAAAAAGAAAAATGGATTGATATCACGTTAGAATGTGAAAAGTTTATTGTTATAACAAGATGTTTTTCACATTATTACGACATACAAACTTATCATGTTCTAACAAGAACCTTTGTTTATTGTTATAACGTGAATCACGTTTGAATGAGGAAACGTGCAGAGAATGGATAAATTGAGGAATACGGCTCATTTACACAGATGGTTTTAAGTTGTTGGTTTGAGACATGACAAGATTCTGCTGTTACTGAGCACAGTGGATGATATTATGATAAGTATATGTACGCTAAGAAGGATTTTAAAATGCATGGGGCTGTAAAGAAGGATGAATGAGTCCGACCCTCTGGAGGTAGCGTCATTTCTCATCGATAATTTGGAGGGGCATTATTATTCAGCTGACGTTGGAGGAGCCACCAGAGTCCACAAGCACTAACACACACGCCAAGGAGTGCATGACAGACTTGCTGTCTTCTGACTCCTTTTAAATGCACTTAACCAGGGTGTACGCAAAGACAGATCTCTCTCCATAGCCTTTACAGCAGGACTAAATGGCCACAGCATGTTTTAACCGGAGATTGAGCCACACTTCTATGTACTAACAGCTGGAAGAAAATTAACACATGAGATAGAGGGCACGATGTTTACCCCTCTCCACATACCAGCACAAAAAAGCAGACCATTTCATGTGTAAGAGGCCATAATAGATGGAGAAAGTGTAGGATCAAGCCGTCTTGTAGTTTCACTGCGAAAGGCCAATTGCCAGTTCATAACTGGAGTACATCAGGGGGAGTCCACCTCCGCCCAAAACCAACTTATCTTGTCATAACTTAAATAGTATATTGTTATAACAAGAAATGTTTCTTGTTTCAGCGTTATAAGTTTGTATGTTGTAATAACGTGAAAATATCTTGTTATAAAGGTTTTTGTTATAACATTTTGTTATAACAATAAACTTCTCATGTTATAATGTGATATTGATCCATTTTTCTTTTTATGGTGTGGTAGCAATAGGCTGCCGTACAAATCTGCAGTAGGTTGCAAATAAATGCTGACATATGTTTATGACTAAAGCTTGACCCAGGTATGCACTGGTCTGAGATCAGTCCAGTAACCACTGTATCTGATTTACAGTTTGACCAGATCAATTCAGATTCAATTTGCTGATACAGTATACCATCTGATTTAAGGACTTTTTTTAATTTGTAAACTAAATCCAATCAAAGTTCTTTGTGGTTTGCTTTTGATTGAATTATTTCCCAAGGAATGTTCCAGATGCCACAAACCTGCACATGGGTGAGTATTCTAGGTAGCCAAATTCACAGTATTATATAAGACCCATTACAACTTATCAGTCTCTTAAACAGGACCAGGACAAGGATTCCTTCAGCTCGGAATATTTTGTTTTAATTTTAATCATTCAGTTGTATCAATCTGCTGTATATAGTATACAGTATGTGCCAAACAAGTAACGCTGCTAGAAATAGTCACATTTCAGACACAGTAAAATAGTAATGGTCACCAATTGTGTCTAAGATCACAAGGAACTATATTTGTATTATGTAAGTACATTTTCCTTCATCACATAGCATTATAGCAGTGGAAAGACTAGGATAGTGAAAATATGCTGTTGACTGTGATTGTTTTTTTTGTTTTGTTTTTTTTTAAGAGAGACCAACTGTGTGCACATCCAGGCAAAATTATTCAGGTGCAAGACAAAATTTTTTCATTGCAGGATACAAAGGAGTGAGGTCAGGCCTCAGGAAGATCTTACAGATCGAAACACTGCCTCAGAAAAGAGAATACATTTATTTATTGGGAGCTCCTTTGTACCCAGTTAATTTTTTTTTTTTACCACAGTGTGAGACACTCGTAGCACATATTCTTTTTAAAAGATTCAGACCACATCATTCACTTCATAACATCTAGTGAACAACTCTTTGGTTGCCAAATTATAACATGTATACAGAGTACTTTTACAGAGTTTGATGGTGATGAATATTCATGAATATGGTGATACAGTGACGTGTTGTATGGTTAGCATGTAGCCAAATAAAACCAATCAATACTGTATAAAAGATACCAGAAGAATGCTTGTTAGTGCTTATTTTCAGAGCCAGGAGCTGTTATTCATCCAGTGCTGTGTGTGCTACAGTAACACACTCTCCTGAGGATGATGCAGGAGATAAAGCCGTGGGATTGTTAAATACAAAAACATGTATCCACCTGAGAGAAAGATTCTTCCTATTAAATATGATATTTCTACTGTTCAAATGGAAATTTGGGCTAATGGCACTAGGGGAAAGATCAGAGGGTCAACCAAAAATATTATGGTTAATTATCTTAAGAGCATAACTATCCATGATGAGTTTCATCAAAATCTGGTAATTAGTTCTGGACAAAAATCTTCTCATGGACTATGGTGTGGGCCAAGGGGACATTTTGACCTGACAGTGGCGCTACAATAACAGTCAGAGCATCACCAAAATCATTAGGAAACATCCTCTGGGGACCATGATTATCAATACCAAGTTTCATCACAATCTGGCTAATTGTTGAGATTTTACTTTAGACCGGGGTTTTGGATGGACCAATTCATCGACTGACCCAACCAACAAAACGTCTTATTTTGACAGTAAAGAAAGATGAAGTTCACCCTCCTTTGTTTCTTCAGAGGTCTATTTACCTCTGTGTTTGGATTAGTAGTGGGTGGGCCTTTCTGTTCCTATCAACACATCCTACACACCTGCACTGCACTCATGCGAGCAGGAGTAAAGGGATTCCTGATTGGGGGAGTGTTTTCTCATGTGAGTGTATGTCTGTGCATGTTTGTGTGTGTATGTGTGTGTTGTTGGATGCTTTTTGGTCCTTACTTTATGATTGTGCGAGTGTGAATGTGCAACCTGTGTGAGAATGTCAGCGTGGGAAGTTGATTTATTGATGTGTGTGCGAGAGATGTAGAGCCACATGTAGGTGGTCGTCCTCTGTTTTTCTATTATTCTATCTGTCTATCTGTCTGTTTTTCTATCTATCTTGGCCGGGCCATGTGCAAATCCCAACCATTCAACAGTTCTGGAGAGTAGATTGTATTAACCTCAATAATGGTAGTCTCTTTCCGTTTCTTTCTCACCCTCAACCCAGACGATGGCTCCAAGCCCACGCCCACCATGGAGACTCATGTCCCACCTGAGGGTGATGGTAAGTCTCCCATCATGACTGCTCGTCCACCTGGTCACCCTAGTCAATCAGGGGTTAAAAATGAGGCTCATGAAATTTCTGCTTTGTGCTTTTTTAAGCTTTTGATTCACATTTTGTTCTAGCACTGAAGCTACAGTGTGTCATGATTTTACATTCAAACCCAAGATGCCATTTCTTAAGAATGCACCATTACATCAAATGGAAAAGTCTAGATGTCAAAAATACCACATGACATATTGGAAAGACTGGGACCTTGGATGCTATTTTAATTTTGGTTTTGTGGGCAACGCTTGGCTGTGCAAGTTGTGTTTGAAATATGCAGCTACTGGTGGATCCAGTTTGGCTAACGAGGTGAAAATAAAGATAAACTGTGGTCAATTACTTTGAGATCATCTAAGAATGTGAAATCTGTTGATCTATATTCTGTCCTCCTGTCATTGCAGAGATAACTGCTCCAACGCTGTGGATCAAACAGCTGGTTTATAAGGAGAATAAGCAGAATAGCTCCACTTCCAGGAGGCAAGGTAAGACAAACTCCTGATTCTGAAAACTGAAGGCGCATATTCTTCCCCGATATGCATCATAAATGAACACTTAAAAAGGTTTAGAACAATAGTCCGCTGCAAGAACAGCCAAGAGTTTGTAATTAATATGATATGGTACACTTTCAACACATGATTAATGCTATGAATTCAGATACCTAGAATACTTACCCATGGATAGGTTTGTAGCATTGGGAACATTCCTTGGGAAATAATTCAATTAAAAGTAAACCACAGAGAACGTTGATTGGATTTAGTTTACAATGTACTCTTACATTTGGCACACTCAATTGGCAGTGACCATATCACCGATATGCCCACCTCTCCTCGCAGTATAACCACCTCCTCAAATATCGCCATTACACTGGTCTCAGGATACAATTATTAGCCACATATTGATCTCAAGATGACTATGAAAACGATACCAGGAAAGTAGCTTGTACCATACGTTAAGTGTACAGTTTGAGAGTATCATCTTGGCTCCAGTGTAACCGGTTTCAAAGCCACCAGTCTGTGATGAAATGTAAAACATTTCCAGTCTGAAGACAGCCCTGCACCGGCGGGATTATGTTTCTTGGTTTCTTTCCTTTGGTGTAATTTGTTTAGCTTTCTCTGTCTCCTTTTCAATTATGCCTCAGCATGTTCACTACCCTCTGGGCAGCTGGACTGCTTTCACGCTTCTGCACCAAGTCAAGGAGTGAATGTGGTGGGGGTTGTGTCTGACTATGTGTGTTGGGTTTGGGTGGATATATTGGTTAGCTGTGATATATGGGATGTTTGTCTTTTATGAAATAGTCAGCAAAATGTGCATTTAATTTCTTTCTATTTTATTTGCAGATTTTAATTTAATTTATATCTCATTGTTTATTTACGTTTTTCTACAGTGATGTCTCCTATAGTAGATTAGGAGGTGCGGTGCAGAGTGTTAGTGACCCATGGTTAGGTTTTACTGAAAATGGCCAAATTCTGTAAGAGGAGCATATCTGTTAAAACTGATTTTGATACAGATTTTATGTCCCTAAGATACAGATCGCTGCAGTTTACAAAAAACGAGAAATGGCTGCACATAATCAAAACTTAAAAAAGTGTGTCGTGTGTGTATGTGGTGTTGTGTGGGTGAATAAATAAGGTGCTTATTATGTGTAGGGCTGCAAATAATTATGATTTTTATTATATATTATTTTCCAAAATATTTTTTTCCGTCTAATAGTAAACTGAATATATTTGGGTTTTAGACTATCACATAAAATAAAGAAAAGCAGCAAATCCTCACAATTTATAAGCCTTTTTAGGTGATTCATTGACCAGAATCATACTGATTCCACAAATTATTAATTGTTGTCAACGACAGTCTAAATTAATTATTAGTGCATATGTTTATGTGCCTGTCAATCAGTATGTAAATATTTTGAATATATATGTGAATGTCCATCTTTACAGTATGTATGTTATATGAAATTGGCTCACAGATTCATTTTTAAGCCTTTTACTATTTTACATTTACCTCATGTACTTACACTCACCAGCCACTTTATTAGGTACACCTGTACAACTGCATGTTAATGCAAATATCGAATCAGCCAATCACATGGCAGCAACTCATTGCATTTAGCCATGTAGACATGGTCAAGATGATCTGCTGAAGTTCAAACCAAGCATCAGAATGGGGAAGAAAGGTGATTTAAGTGTCTTTGAATGTGGCATGGTTGTTGGTGCCAGATGGGCTGGTTTGAGTATTTCAGAAGCTGTTGAAATACTGGGATTTTCATGGACACCCATCTCTAGGGTTTACAGAGAACGGTCAGAAAAAAGAAAATGTCCTGTGAGCAGCAGTTCTCTGGACGAAAATGCCTTGTTGATTGCAGAGGTCAGAGGAGAATGGCCAGCCTGGTTTGAGCTGATAGAAAGGCAAAAGTTACTCAATTAACCACTCATTACAACTGGGTTATGCAGAAGAGCATCTCTGAACGCACAAAACATCAAACCTTGAAACAGATGGGCTACAGCAGCAGAGGACCACACCAGGTGCCACTCCCGTCAGCTAAGAACAGGACACTGAGACTACAATTGGCATGGGCTCACCAAAATTGGACAATATAAGATTGGAAAAACGTTGCCTGGTCTGTCTGATGAGTTCTCAGAATTTGGTGTATATAACTTGGAAGCATGGATCCATCCTGCCATGTATCAACGGTTCAGACTGGTGGTGGTGGTGTAATGGTGTGGGGGATATTTTCTTAGCACACTTTGGGCCCCTTAGTACCAATTGAGCATTTTTTAAAGGGAACCTATTATGCTAATTTCCAGCACTATATTTTTATTCTGGGACTCCACTAGCATAGCTTTGCATGATTTGCAATTAAAAGGCCCCCCACAGGCCCACTCAGTTCTGATTGGCCAGCTTTCTGGAAGCCTGCCAAGGGGCAGCCTATCAGAGATGTATTAAGTTACCGCCGATGCAAACCCAACATTTCCTGCTTTACGGCTTCATATTAAAAGCTTTTAAATAACTAAATAACGGGAGACTTTTATGTGAAGAATTTACAGGAAATTAAATGTGTTCCTCAATGTATTAGCAGAGCTCCATTAGCAGCACTAAAAACCAGTCAACACAACAAGATATGGACATATTTGGAGCTCTTTGTTCAGCGGATCAGTTAAAAATAATGCAGGGAGGAACAGTACAAGCAGAAACAGCCAAAGTGATGATGTTTGATGAAGAGCTGCAGACGACCAGCACACCTCCAACAGGTAAACAACTTATTTTACTTTGATCTGCAGTGTAATGGAGTCATGGCTCAGCATGACTACCCCCAAAACAATGGAAAAATGCCATAATGTTAGCTGAGTGGAGCAGTGAGTTGCACGCTGCGCATGGAGCAGATGACAATATAGATATCTGTCAAGACCTGACGTTGGCTCGGGCTGAAAGTTGGAAACTGAGTGTTCAGGGCAGTCTGAAGCCGGTGCTTTTTGCTCACAGGGATTGCTTCTACATACCTCATAATTTGACACATTCGCCATGTTTAATATGAACATCCAACATTGTAACATTATGTATATGACTGAAAATAAGGAAAAGCATAATAGGTCCCCTTTAGAGGCCACAGCCTACCTGAGTATTGTTTCTGACCATGTCCATCCCTTTATTACAGTGTACCCATCTTCTAATGGCTACTTCCAGCAGGTTAATGCACCATGTCACAAAGCTCAAATCATCTCAAACTAGTCTCTTGAACATGACAGTGAGTTCACTGTACTCAACTGGCCTCCACAGTCACCAGATCTCAATCCAATAGAGCACCTTTGGGATGTGGTGGAACAGGGGATTTGCATCATGGATGTGCAGCCAGCAATTCTGCAGCAACTGCGTGATGCTATCATGCCAATATGGACCAAAATCTTTGTGGAATGTTTCCAGCATCTTGTTGAATCTATGCCATGAAGAATTAAGGCAGTTCTGAAGGCAAAAGGGGGTCAAACCTGGTACTTGCAAGGTGTACCCAGTAAAGTGGCTGATGAGTGTATTTTACATGCTATGCTCCAAACAATAGAGCACACAAATACTTGATTGTAATATGGGGTTTCTCAGTGTTTTGAATGATGGCGATGTAGCGGGAGGAAACTGTGGTCAGGGCAGCATTGAGGATTATAATGGAACTGAGAGATATTCAATGTGACAGCTCTTTGAAACTTCTGTGGGAACACCAGCTTCCTGTTTCCAATTAGCATCTGTGTCCTCAAAGGACAAGCGACAAGGCCAACTGAGGGGGAGATGTCATCACGTATGAGGCCTGGGCAATATGTGTGTGTGTTTTCCAGTACATCTGTATGTGATTGTATGTGTGCATGAAAGCAGTACCGTGCATGTGTGTTTGCAGATGTGTGTATCATAAAAGGAGAGATATGGTATATCTTTATATGTTACTCTGTGTTTGTGATTGAGCTGGTGAAAACATATTTGTGAATATGCTTGTATACATGTCAGTGTCTATGTTAACATGTGTGTGTCAGAGGTGGAGAGTAACTAAGTACTTTTACTTGTACTTCAGTACAGTTGAGGTGTGTTTCCATTTTGTAAACTACATTTGAGAAGGAAATATTGTACTTTTTCTTCCACCACATGATATATGTAGTCACTACAGTAGTTTATACAGATTCAACAATTCAACAAAAGAAAATGTAATTTTCTTTTCCTCCTCGCCACCCTCAACTGACCCGAAAACAATGAAATCGCTGAAACTGTTTTTCGAAGATGATGGTATCTTTGATATCTGAGTACATTTTACTGAACTATGTCTTTATTTTTACTTAACAAAACACTTGAATGGAGGGCTTTTACTTTCCTAGAGTAATTACCACTGTGTGTGTGTAAGTGTTTTTGGATAGAGTTAGCTTTGTCCATGATAGATGTCAGTGTTTTAGGCCCAAATCCAGAGTCTGAAATGAAGCACCCCACTGGAGAGATGGTATGACCTGAGACCATTAAACACAGCTTGCTTTCTCTCATTCTTGCTAAACCTAACTGTTTGCAAAATAGAGAAGATTTGGTGAAAAAAATCCTCCTTATTTAAACTCCGCAGAATCAGAGCCTCTCAGTCTTTTTCCCCCTACATGCTGGAAAACCATAGAGCTCACAAAGCAGCCCTCATGTGTGCACATAAACTATGTTATTCATTTACTGGCTCTCCGTCTCTGGATACCCCATAATTATGATGTAGAGCAATGCGGAGATTGTGTTAGTGAAACGTGTTTGCTTAGGCAAAGCAATGCAAAGTCCATTTTTCAAATGGATGCTTTGTTGCCAGACTTTGACGTGCTGTTGTTCAACTGTTGCAAGGAGGGGGAAGCACTCTGTCATGCAGCTCATTTTTTAAAAGTGTGTGGAGAACCAGAAACTCGCAAATCGCCGCTCCTCCTTTGCAGCGAGGCAAACAAAAGAAAACAAAATGTTGAAGGGGTGTAATGCAATCATGTCATCTAAGAGCATGGTGTATAAAAATGTGCAGTCTCATAAAGATTTTTTTCTTTTAATCATATTTGCATGTGTAGTTTGAGGCACTGCGTGTTTTACTGTTCAGCACAATAAGCGACAACAGTAAAACGTTGCAACAAAACATGCTAACGAATGATGTGTTGAAAAGGAACACAATTACCAGACCATATCCATTTTATGACTGAACTCTTCATCATCTGTCTATTTTCATTGCACTCCAGGTCATAAACACACACAAGCACCTACATTCCTATTCACAGAGTTCCCCTATTACTAACATTTCTGCTATTTTAACTGCAGAGAAGGCTTGCTAGAGACAATATTGCAGTGATTACCCCACAGCTGAAAGCCATTGGAGTGAAGCGAAGAGGAGAGAGAGCTGGGTGGGGGGTTAAGTCCAGAGAGGGAGGTATTAGGATGGAGGGAATCAGAGAAAGAAAAAGAGGGAGGAGGAGGGCTAAGAGAGAGAGAACTTAGAGAGGTTAGGAGGAAGGGTTTGAGAGTGATGGAAGGTGTATGATAAAGGGGGAGAAAGAGAGAAATTAGGATACAGAAAAGGAGAAAAGGATTTAAAAATAGTTTCACTTGGCTCTAAACCTGGAGGACGAGGGCCAAAGTGAAAGGCATAAAATGGGGTAAGCCTGTTCTCAAAGATTCTGCAGACGGTCATCTTTTGTCCATTATCAGTTCGCCCTGAAGAAAGTCACCACAACAACAAGCAAATTGTTACAACTGTTACTGACATCCACTTGTGTGGGTTTTTTTTTTTTTTTTTTTTTTTTTTTAAGGACAGTATTTGTTTTCTGTGGATTTGTGTTTCTCATGATTCAGTTCCTGCCAAGGGAAGAGAAATAAAATTGAAAAAGAAACAAAAACAAAAAATAAATAGAGCAGGAATGAAGATATCCAAGGCAGGCAAAGAAGTAGATTGTAGATTGAATTTCATGTCCACACAAAACTGAGAGGATTACATTGCAAGCGTCCAGCCTTTTTCCATTCATATGTATAAAAACAATTTTCTTTTGGGAATCCTAGCGCCTGGCGCCAGCATAACCTCTGTATAATAAACAGTGCTAAATAATTTGGATGTGAAGGAACCTTGGCGAGGACCAGAGGCACGGCACAGCGCTAAGAACACTTGAGTGTGAGTCTTTGCAGGAGAAAAAGTTCTGTGGTGCAGGGACACGTTTAATTCAGTGTTGGCAGCCATTCTCAAGAAACATGACCAACCCTCAGGCCTGCTGCTGAACCTGCCATCACTGTTATCTCCGCCTTTACTAACATTACCAAGAAGGTTGACAAAAGACTATTTTGTTAAACATCTGTAGATAATGTTTTGTGAAATTAATTTTCTCAACCCAAAGAAACTATTAATCTGCCATTATATCCATTATGAAATCCTGTAGGTCACATCAATATTCCTAAAAATCCCATTAGAACAGGATGGATTAAAGTTTGAAGAGTTTGAAAATCAATTATGAAATCAATTAACATTGTGCTCACAATGTTTTTCTTTTTTGGCCACTTTGGGGCAATGCAACAAGTTGTAGACAAAACAATGTCATATTGCCATCTTATAATGTTGTCATAGTGAACGTGATTGCAAACAGATGCCTATTTAGACATTCAGAGTCACCGTTTTGGTGTCCACCAACTCTTGAAGGAAATATCTGGTTCTTTAGCTGTTAAATGTTAAATATGTTCACCAGCTAGTCACTAATTTCTAATTTCTTAATCTGTCTGCCCTTTGGCAAGGCAGCTTTATTTACAGAGCACATTCCATTACATGGAAATTCAATGTGCTCTACATTAAAAAAAAGAGACAAAAACATCAAGCATATGCAATGAAGTGGTAAAAAAGGAAGTAGATTAAAAGATTATAAAAAATAATACACACAGTACCTACATATACACACATTTGCATACACACACATACTCGAGGAAATTCATACAGAGCAGCAGTCACCACAAATACACACACACACACACACACACACACACACACACACACACACAGTTCATAGGCCTGAGAAAACAGGAAGTTTTTGAGCTTAGCTTTAAATGTGGATACAGTTTTTATAGATCACAGTTCATCAGGCAGAGCATACCTGAGGGCAGGTCCATAGTAACTAAATGCACCTTTACCAGCTCCTGATTGTATTCTGGGTACAACCAGAAAGCCACCGTCTAAAGACCTGAGAGATCTGATCGGGGTATAGTCAGTGAGCTTTGGTGCTGGGCAGGTAGTGTACAGTGGGTTTATCAGAGCTTTTTCACTGAAAACAGCTGCTTCATGTTGCTGGAAACTAGGCTGATGAGAGCAATGAGACTGAACCAAAACAGTAGTTGAATTGAGGGCCGTAAAACCAAAACAGTGAGCTGAAAACGCTAATAGAACTGCAGAGCTGGGTGATAATTCTCTGTGGGTTTGTCACTATGACAGACATTTTCACACTACAAGTAGTTATTTGATTTATTGTTGGTGTAAAAATATTGATTATAGCAGCTTTAAGTAAAGAATCTGAAAAAGCACCATTGTTGTGGGGTAGAGAATGTGCCCAAATGTCTGTAGGAGAGAAAGCCCATATCTAATTACACATGCTCCTTGCCTGATGTTGTCTTGAATGAGGCAGTGACTGTGCCGTATTGTCCTAATTATGGTTTGGTTTCTGGAGCTGTGTGAGCTGAGACTAGCGGCACTGCTTTGGCACTAATCAGCTCCAAAATATGAAAATCCCACATGTCACCACCACCTTCAAGGAAACGCTTCAAACAGTTAGTGTGACCCTGTTATTGTAGGTTAATGCTTCATAGAGCACTTGAATGGAAAATGAAGAATGGATCAGGAGCAGTAAAAGCACACTTAATCTCCTTGGTAACAAGCTCAGCATGCAGCTCTGTTGTACTTGACTTAAGAGTGAGCAATGGACTAAATGGATGTGAATGTAAATACAGTGTGGTGGGACCAAGTATTGCTGCAGCATTTCAAGGGCCGATGCCTGTTGTTGAACAGACCGATGAGAGATTGCGGTGGGTGAAGACTTCTTGATACAGGGAGGAAGGACTGGTAGCTAAATTTGTAGATTTTATGGTAGAAGTCTTTTCATGTTGGAGCCAAACTGCCAGAAATAGAAACATGGTCAGCAACAAAAATAGAAAGCTCCAAATATATGAAGTAACCTGAAGAATACTTAATGCTACAGATATAGCGCCATCTACCTACAAGTAGCTGGGCAGTTCGAACCAACAGCCACTCACGATGTTGGACAGCTTTCCTCCAATTAAGAACTACACCAAATCAACATATGGAGGAGGCAGCCACTACAAATGCTTTGTTTAATAACTTGCCAAATATTTAAACTGTGGATGAAGTGTCATCTCTGGATAAATAATGAGTCACATGATCATCCTGAGTAAGATGTATATTGATAGCCATATGGTGTAAAAACATCTTGTCCCACACTGTCACCTATTAGCCTCGTGATAGATTGGTAATCTTTTTTTGTAAGTGTGTAGTGTGTTTCTGTGCTCTCGATTGTGTCTCTGTATTGAGTGTGTTTCTCATGGTTTTAGAGAAAGTTCCCTCTTGTGACCAGGAGAGACAGAGTGCCCTGGACGAGGCTCGGCTGAATCCTCGTGAGGCAATTTTCATCCCTGACTGTGGGCCCGGAGGGCTTTACAAACCTGTCCAGTGCCACCAGTCCACAGGCTACTGCTGGTGTGTTCTGGTGGACACGGGACGGCCCATTCCTGGAACCTCCACCAGGTAATATCTTTTAACTGAATAGGTACTTGGCTTAAACCATTTTTATTATAGGCGTACTGTGATTTTGATCCAAATTGTGTATATTCTGTTCTTTTATTTATTTATTTTTCTCTCTGATATCCTGGTAGCAGGATGGGTGGAATAAACTCTGTTCAGCTTTGTTGGTACCAAGGCTGCTTACATTTAAAAAAAAGTGATGTTATGACATAGCTTTAATAGTTTTTTAAAAGGTGTTTGTGGCAGCACTGTCCCCTTTTGTGACTCTTGAGACCTTAAATTTTGTTTTGCCAAGTTGCAGCTGCCAACTCACTTGGCAAAACAATTAGCTTCAAGCCCTGATGGGAATATCAGTTAGTTGGCCATAAACACTCAGCGTTTGGTATGACGTTTGTTTTCACTGCAGTTGCTGCTGTTTATATTGCTTTCAGGGAAATAGCAGAGGCAGGAATGGAGAAGAGGCAACAAAGAAACGGTTGAATAAGTGATGCCTATTGCTCATGCTTTAGCTGTTTAAAAAGTTTTTATGATCTGTGTCTAGAATGTGAATATTACAACTTGAAACACGGTGCTATATGAAGAGAAAGACATCAGATGTTTGAAGGACTGTAAACACACACTGGTCAATACAGGAACTGTTTTAATTCCTGAAGGGGCATCATCATTCTCTCTCCAAAGGAAAGTTCATGGTTTACAGGATGAAGTAAAGACATTTTTCCAATTTGAAAAAAATGTGTTGGTGTTTGAATATAGGAAAACTCAGGATTAGTTTCAAATCAATGAGGTACCAGCGTTTTTTTTAAAGACGAAAATAAATAACTGAAAGCCCCGAAAACTGTAAAATAAATCATATGAATAGTAGTAACACACACACACACACAGACCATATTCTCATCTGCATTTCATAGATATTGAATGACAACCTTGAAGCGATTATTTCTTCGCATAAGAATTTATTGTATTTTGGACAAGACCTCATGTCACTCATCCCAATTTCTTTCCTCTGGACAGCAATGTGCAGTCATGCATCAGACATCCCATTTTGGATCAGTGGCCATGCAGACTGTGAAAAAAGAAATGACAACTTGCCTTTACTTTGAGAAAAAAAAGGCAAATGAGACACACATGCTCAATTTTCCATCCTATTCAAGAAGCACCGATACAATAGCCAGGAGAAAACGAGTCATGCCACGCATAATGCCAAACAGTTTGTTATGGCTCTGAAACAAAGCTTTGTAGATGTCAAATCAAATTTATTTATTGAGCGTTCATAAAAAGAGGTTAATCACTGTCAATAATTTTTTACAGATGAACAGTGAGCATACAAATTAAAGCCAAACAGTAATAGATAATATATTTTAAGAAGCCATAACTTGCATCCATGCATGCTGTGAAGAAATTAGGGAGGGTGCATGTGATCATAACAAAGATACTTCTCCTGCACCAATTATATCTCCTGGATTTTAATCAAGCTGCGTTCCCAATAAGAAGCTCCAAGTCAGATTGTTCTGGAGCCTGCAAGAAAAACAGGCAAATCTTTTGTTGAGTCTTCAGTTCCAGGCCATGCAGGTTTGATTTTTCTGTGGCTGAACAAATGTGTCGACACTTCTTTTATGTCTCAGGTTTTTCACACATTGCTAAGACAGATTTATTCTTTCCTTCTTCAGTTTCCTCTTCTGTTTCTGTCTCATGCAGCCATGTTCCTGCTGTCCTCTCTTTTTTGTGTAACAGGTACCAGACGCCGGAGTGCGATGGTGCTGCACGTTCTCGCGTCTCAGACACAGAAGATCCCTTCCAAGGCAGAGACCTGACAGGTTTCCTTCACTTTTCACTGCAATCCAAATTCACTTTTGGGTTTGGGATTGCAGAAATTTTCTTAGACTAAATTATTGTCTTGTGGAAAACCTTATTTTTTAGCGACTGAGGAGGCTAAAAAAAAATCACTAGTACGCCTGCAGCTACAAGAAAGTATGTCGAGTTCCATTTTCTTATAACATTTCACTTTGTCACCTTCATGGTAGCTGACAAGATGAACATTTTGATCAAGAGTTAACCAAACCACACTTTGTGGTGTTGGATTCCCTGGCAGCAAAGATCAGAGACTCTCCTCTAAACCAGAGGTCATAACCTCGCCTCATACTCCTCTGCCCTTGTTACTGCTCACTTACTTTTGTTGCCCCACTGTTTCCCCATCATTTAAGGTTGCATTGTAACTCTTATTTAACTCCCCATCTGGTGAGTTTACAGAGTCAAGCATGACTCCTGACTGTGCAGCAGATGTGTGGCATGTTTTATGGAAGGTGTGAGTGTTGCGGGGTGCGGTGGTGAGGCTGCGGGGGGCTGCTGTGGGTGTTGGAGACCACGGGGTGCTGAGTGGAGATATTTTTATGTACTGTAGAGGGATGTTCTGAACCGCCACAACAAAGCACAATATTTCATGGCTGTCAGATTAAGGCAAGAGGAGAAAAGAATGCTTGAGAGGGCAGTCTATTAACAGCAGCCACAGGTTCAATCTCACCGTGCCCAAAGTGCCACAAAAGTGCCAAAGTGCTCTGTCAGGAGGAAGTAGACAAACTCTTCCCTCCAGACCTTCTGTTGATTTACAGTTCAGTCAGCTCAAGAACTGAATATTGTTGTTATAAAACCCAAATGTTAAAAAAATCTTTGATGAAAATAGTTTGGTCTTATCTAGTGTTACAACAAAATATGATAGATGTATGTTAGTTATAGATAGATAGATAGATAGATAGATAGATCGATAGATTATTGCCATGCAACAGTGTTGGTGGTAATTGCTTGGTATAGCATGGTAGCTCAGTTCCAGTGCAAAAGAATGAACAAAACAAGCAAACAAGGGCCATAAACCATTACAACACACACAAAAAGGAAACACATGAATGTGAGAGTATGTACAGCGAATATATATGATATATACAGCTCAGTTCCCCCAGCATATCAAATAGCTCAACAGACAACAGTAAGTACAATGACTGTTGTACAAGGGCACCAAGTCCAGTCTGAGTTCAGTCCAGAACATACAGAGCATTCAGGTCAGTATATGAGATCTTATGGCATGAGGGGCTAGCAAGGGGTGTTAAGTGTTCTGTCTGCTGTAGGAGAGAGGCTGTTTTTGAAACGAGTGGTGTTTGTTAATATAGACCTGTATGATCATGATGTCATCCTGTCAACACTAGAAAGACCAGGACAGAAATACAGTAAGTAAGGTTTTTTCAAACTAACTCTATACCACAAGGAGAAAAGAATGAGTGTTTAGTGTGGACAGAGTGGACACTCAAAGATGTTCAGCAAAAAGTTTCAGTTTTGATTAATCATTTTCTGTATGTGGAGAGAAATTTGGGAAATTCAAAGTGGAAATTGGAGGGATTTCTGAACGATTAATGGGATAAAAAAAAATGGAAATTTTGTTGGACAAAACTATGTCTATTTCCTCTGACTTTAATCTTTGCTTTTTTCTTGTGAGATGGATAGCTGGATCTCATCAAGGAGCGGAAGACAAATCAGATAAAACAATCTGAAGAGGGAAAACCGTAACATTCTTAGACATAGATTACGTAATTTGTGAAAAGGTGCCACAGGTGGACACTGGTGATCTCAATGTACATACAATGGGGAAATTCTACTTTATTGTACACCCTCTTTCTGTCTACAGCTGATAAATCCCATTTTAACCTTGTTTGGTGCAGCTTTAATGAGTTTTAAAGTCTTCAGATTAACAAGATCAAATCTAAGTGGTCCAGAGCCTGTTTGACGCTGCCAGAGGTCCTGCACCACACTGTGCCCTTGACACCTTGCCACATAGGCTGCATAGAACATAACGGTTTGCGCTTCATAACACCCCAATTTAACACTTGGATTAAGGCGCAGCAAGGCAGTGCTTCTCCGAGCTTGTCGTGTCGTAGGAAATGCTAATTGGATTCACCTGGCGGGGCAGCGGACCACCTCCCACAGAACGCCCTGAACCAGCACAAAAGGAATGAAAAGAAGTGAACAGAGCAGAGGACAAGGAGGCCACAAATGTTCAGAGGAAGGGGAGGAGGGGATCAGCTAAGAAAGCTTGAGAGAAAGAGGGAGAAACTGAAAAAAAGACAGAATGAGAAGATTAGTTTACTATGCAGCTGTGTTTGAAGTTTCCCTTTAAGAGACACAATTAGGAGGGAAAAATTTGCACTGGTTTAGCGTGCTATTAAAACCATACATCTGGGCAATTAAAAAGAGCTACCCAAGGTGTTCAGAATTGTGTCATAAAAGTTAACAGGTCTGCACTGCTCAACAAAGCTCTCTCATCACTGCACACTTCTGTTCCACCTCTCGCCATGTGCCTCGGCTCTGTTTTTCTGAAGTCTTACAAAACACCCAAGCAATGTATTTTAGGTCAAATGAAAATATATTCACAATGATTCACCAGTGATTGGTGAATATAGGCTATTTAACAGGTATACCTGGTTTGTCTTTAAGCTTTGGATGAGGTTTGCATGCTTTGTTCTACTGTGAGAAAAGACCTTTCCTGTTTGACATCTCTCATACTGGTTCATCGATGCCGAGACTTCAGAGGCACTTCAGCTTCACTGCGCTGTAATGACTCAAATTACTTGTGGAAGGTAATTTTGGTGTATTTGTGTCTTTGATTTGTGTCAGGTTGCCCAGAAGGGAAGAAAGTGGAATTCATTACAAGCTTGTTAGATGCCCTCACCACAGACATGGTCCAAGCCATAAATTCACCAGCCCCCTCTGGTGGTGGGAGGTAAGTACAGTATTGTCGTGTACCATAGGAAGAAGAGGAGTATTGTATTGAGCAGGATACTTCATCACTGACTCTTCATGGAAAACTTCAACCTCTTCTGGTTTTTCTCATATAATCCTTCCCTCTGGTTTTCTGAACTCCACGGTAATATTTTTTCTCTGACATGTAATGCACAGATCTTGGCACGAACACTGACTGGGTTTGATGTTCACTTTTCCACAAAAGCTACAAAAGTATATATACAGATGGGAGTGAAAGGTATTTTGGATTAAAGATGAATAAGCTGCTAAATATTTTGTTGCAGAAGACAAGGTGACCTCAGTTTATCACAAATCAATAAAATGAACCTTTCTTTAGGTTGAAGTGACATGATTACATGTCAAATGGCCACATGTGTCACACAGGATTAAGAATTTGTTCATCATAAATGCATGTTCAACATGTTATCTCACCATAAAGTATATGTGAACTTTCGCCTCTGTATCTCCAGTTTATTCTATTTGATGTGGGTAATTGCTAAGATTAAAGTTATATCTTCTACATTTTGAGCAGGTTACATCATTTCTTTGCCACTTCCTGTTATATCCATCCTTCTAGGTTTTGAATGTCCTGTTCTCACAGCTTTGTTTTTCTCTGACCCTTACCAGATTTGTTGAGCCTGACCCCAGTCACACTTTAGAGGAGAGGGTGGTGCACTGGTACTTTGCCCAGTTGGATAACAACGGCAGCCACGACATCAACAAGAAGGAACTCAAGCCTTTTAAGAGGTACCTGAAGAAGAAAGCCAAACCCAAGAAATGCGCCCGCAAGTTCACCGACTACTGTGACCTGAATAAGGACAGGGCCATTTCCCTGCAGGAGCTGAAAGGCTGCCTGGGCGTCAGCAAGGAGGGTAAGAGAGGAAGAGGAAACCTGGGGAAAAACTGAGTGAGAGTGGGTTGGCAGGGTCATGGAGTAGGGTCATGACCCTGGTATGAACTTCAGGCCAGCTGGGAAAATGTTCTTATAGAGTATAGAGTCTCCTTCAACAACCAGCTAGAGGAGCTCTTTGTCACGCAGAACTCATTTTCTTCAGTTAACCAGCTCCCCCAACGGTTATAAAATTGAATGTCTTGAACCAAAGCAGCAGGTTTCAAAAATAGAACAAAATCAATTTTCCAACAGAAATGCCAAATCGAAAAAATTTACAAGAATAAAAATGGTGCTTGGTTGTGTTAAGGTGATAAGTTTCCACATGTTTAAAACTTCCAAATATACTGAATGAGTGTAAACTACAACACAAAGAACTATTGCCATGAGGTGAATTAGATTTTCACTAATATTTCATCATGTCGAAGATGAATTCAAGTCAATCAAAGTCACTTGGTCATTCAGAGGAAGGGATGAAGTAACTGCAGTGCAGGTGACAAACAGATGTGTTGGCAGTCTAAATGAGGTGCACTGCTCCACTTAGCGCTCCCTGATGAATATTTAGACAAGACTAATGTATTAGTGGATCCTAGACACCGTCTGGGCCGGAAAACTGTAACTACTCATGAAGAGTTCACAGACTGGTCCTAATAGAGATAATAAACAACAGTCAGTCCTACAGTGAGAGGCTGCTGTCAGCTACAAGCGAAATGTCATAGAGCAAAGAGAAAAAGAAATATACTCATGTTTAGAAATGATGTAAGTAGTTTGAAGAAGCCCGCAGATTTTGACACACCTTTAGACACTTTTTAGACATTACACATTGAGTTGCAGTGTGAAGTGATTTATCCCATTTCAGTGATGGAAATATTTTTTTGCAGGTATAGCTGCATTGATGCATATCGTTTAAAAATTTTAAAAAATTATATATTTAAAATGAACAATGATTATTTCCTTTTATGGCAAGCTATTTAGTAACAAGACGTCCACCTCCATCAAATTACATTTTTTTTTCTTTTTTTTTTTTTCTCGTTTGCAGGTAGCTCAACGACAAGCAGCAACCAAGGGACAAGGCAAGGGGCAAATTTGTTCAGTAAGGCAAACTAATACGCTTCTACTAACCGTGCCTCTGCCTTTGAGTGCTGTAGTTGTCTTGTTGTGTAATCCATTAACACGCAACATTGGTGAAATGTGTCAGTTTGTATTAGTTGCAGCTAGTTGACACAGCAGCTTTCTATGCACATGCAAAGCTTTCCATGGTGATTTGTACAGAATACTTAAAGTTTAAGTTGTCTGTCCATGCATGTGCATCTATGTGTGGCATGTGTGTCCATCGCTATATGTTATTGGCACAAATTATTGGTATATTATCTGTTCTGCTGTTATTTTAGAAAACTGTTCTGATGATCTGAATTCTTAAACTGATCAACGGGCCTGAAAAACTTCCAGCTTGGTCTTAAATATATTTCTTAAGATGAATTTTGTGACATCTTGGTCCTTTGCTTACTTTGATTTTGACAACAAGAATCTAAGAAGTACCAAGAGCCAATGAATATAACAAAGAGGTTATCATGCTATTTTGCTGATTGTCTGTCTTTTTGTTTGTCTTTCATTTGTTCAATGTGTCTCTCTCCGTCTCTCTTAGTGTCGTGTTCAATCTATTAGGATTTCCCATTATTGGTCCCATTGGTGCTGTTGACTCTGGCCAGTGGGCCGGTTCAGCGCCACATAGCATTGAGGTCATGTGTTTACCCTGGCGCTACCCTGCTGCGCCTGAAGAACAGTGGCTCAGAGCGGGCATAACGTCAGGCCTCTCGGACCCTGGGCACGTCTGCCAGGATAAACAGCATTTGTATTAGAAGAGCAGAGATGGAGGCTCAGCCGGTTGTTTTCGCTTTAGTCACCAAGTCTCTCACCTTCATGCTTAAGAGCTGGAGGTAAAAGGCCTGACAGCTTTATACGGCTCCTTGTGCTGCCACTCAGGCACTCTTAGCTAGTGATGATTGTGAAGAGAGTGATATATTGTATGTTACGGGAGAAGGAGAGACAGAGAGAGCCTGCATGAAAGAAGCAGGAGTCTGCAAGAACATATGGCACCATTCTGCCTTGACTAAGATAGACGGCCATTGTGTTCAGGTAGGCTTAGCTGATCCTCAATGGCCTGGATCCCTTTAAGTCAAGCTGCATTTGTCAGGTATTAAATCTTATCATGCTCTGTCGCAGCTTTGGATTCGTCACTGTTCACACAGTTTACAGTACGTGCTTTTTGGTGAAGGATTGTGAGCATGTGGGGCAGGGTGGAGCACATCTGCATGAGGCTCCTCGCTCTTGACACGTTGGCAACAGCAAAGGAAAACATCTGAATACCTTGTGTGAGTTTTGAAGTGCTGAAGAGGGTGGCATCCATCCTCTGAAGAGACTGGAAACCTCATTATAGATGAGATATGTAACAGAAGCCCGGGGCAGTTATTTTCACTGTAAAGCCACAGTCAGCAATGGATGAGCAGCAGTTCTGGTATTAAGATGGCCCCGGCATCTTGTCTGGTTCACTGTAATGAACAAAATAGAAAAAATGTTTTACAGTTAAACTTGTTGCATTGAGATTGGGCAGCAGGGTTCATGATGTTCTCTTCAAGTCTTAATTCCATTTAGAAAGACGTAAACACTCATTTGAATAAGTATGAACACATGCGGGTGTGCATGTACAAATGCTTGCACACACCAAACACGGGCAAACACAATTACAAGATATTCGAGGATCTCTTATGAGTGCTTACAGAGGTTTTAGACAGAGGGTTTAGGATGCAGGAAGCTTTTGCTGTTGTTGAGAATGAGTAGATTTGCATTTGATAACTAAGTGCACCATTTTAGTTGCTGCTACATGCTACAGTTACAGAATTCACTCAATGGAGATTGAATAACAAACTAGTGGCACCTTGTTGTGATCAAATCCATTTGGATGGATGGACAGATGATGGAAATGTGGGTTATTCTTAAATTGTGTGTCAAAAAAGTGATCGCCTTAACAAACTGGAGGCAGGAAGAAGGCAGCAAATGCAACTTTTAAAATAAATATTTTTACTTGGAATTGAAGTAGTTTTTCACAGAAAAAAGGTTGGTTTATTTTGATGGTGTGTACTAATCATAATCCTATAAAAGTTTATGATTATATATGTATGGACTTGACATCAGTAAGTGCTGATGATTAGGAGGGAAACACCTCAACACTGAGGTTATTTAAGGGCTGATTTTACTAAGGCAAACAGTCTGGTAAAACAGTAGAGGAAGATGTACACATGCTTTTTGCGTCTTGTCTCCTGTTTTATGTCAAACTCCTCTCTTCCTCTCTTGTCTCCTTTGCTGCTCTCTCTCTTCCTCTCCTGTTTGTCCTGGCTGTGTCCGTCATTAGCCAGGAATGAAAGGAGGGCATTATGAGGCAGACCTGGCACTGGGGCCGCAGGACCATTAGGGAGCCCAGAGCCCTGTCCTCTCAGAGCCAACAGCAATTACTCCACACCACTTGTATTTTAATTACTGTGACATCAGCTCGACACACTGTTCTGTGTTAAAGGTAACAGAGGTCAACAGAGAGGGCCGTAACAGTTAGATAAGCATCTTTACACTCATCATCACTACCTGGAGATGAGTTTTGCTCCAAAAACGGGAGTTAGACCACCTTCCCTATTTCATGGGCTGTTCTACAAGGCTAACAGTAAACTCAAGCCAGTGTATCCATCCACTTAGCCAAGTCCCTTTTCCCAGTTGCGACCACGTACAAGTATACCATGATTCCCAGCTCTTGAGCCAAGTGTCTTTATTGGCTGGTCCCAGGTGAGGCGAGGTGATTCACCGCTAGACGGGATCTGCTTTCAGCTCTTTATCACAAGTGGGGCCAAGGTGTCCAGGGAGAGGCAAGGGAGCTTTGTGTTGTTAATGGCACAGACAGTGTCCTCAGTGACTGGGAGGAGAGGACGAAGAGAACCATTCGCTGCTCTGGAGCCTGGTAATTGCAAAGCCGAGTCATCAGCACTACTGTAGCTCAGCTCCTTACAACAGAGACATTTATCTGAGCTAAAGAGGGTAACATCATGACTTCACTGGAAAGAAGTATCATAAAAAAAATGAGATACTGCATAGTTTAGCTGGTAGAACATGCCACTAATGCTGCCACGGTTAAGTGTTTTTGACAGACAAGTCTAATTTACTCTGAATGTAGAAAATACTACAGTTCCTCAGCTGCACTGTCACCTAAAATCCATAAACACTACAGAGGCCAAACTGAGGTCAAATAACAGCTGGTTTAAATCTTAGAACTGAAATACCTGAGCATTCAAATGTCTCTCTGTGATTTCTTTATATCCTGTTTTCACCAAAAACGTATGTTGTGTTTTTGCTGATCAGGCCTCCAGATGTTGTTGTAGGCTGTTGTCAGTCCTTCTTTCCGACAATATTGTCCAGAACAAAACATCTAAAACAACTACTGGGAAGATTGTTGTGATATTGCTTTGACGCCAACTACTATCCCCATCAGACCAATATTTTCACTTGTAGATATGAAATATCAAACTCTGATATGCAGATTGCTATTTAATTTGCTCCTTGGAGGATGAACCTTTTCCATTTTGGCATTCATTAGGTGCCCTTGCATCACATTTTTTACTTTGTACACAAAAAATCAAAAATCTAAATTGCTCTCTGCATGGTCGCCATAATAAAAGCCACAAAAATGCCACTAAAAAAAATATATTTTCAAGAATTTCCAAGAAATCACTCAGTTAAGCAGTGTGGCTGGCTGCAACATGTTTTTAGCCATGCTATTTGTCTATGGATGGCAATATCAGTCTGTCTGTTGGTCGCTTGCATGGCTGTCTTATTCTTGTTTAGCACTTCTTTCTTTGTCTGGGGAGCCATGGTGCCCATTGCTCTCCATGCCAACCATTTATATGTTTATGCACTGTATACCGAACAAATTGCTGCTGCTGCTCACTTCTTGTGCATTTCAGGATTTCTTTTCTGTTTGTGTTTACAGTAGCGAATTGTAAAAGCTTTTATGAACTGGGTGGATACAGGTTGATTTGGTGTTGTGTTTTTGTAACTGACACATATAGTAGCAAAAGTCAACATTTATTCACATACAAATGTCACAGATTAAACTGGAAACAGTAGTCACCTGGACCCAGAAAGTCACACTGCCAATAGTTGGCCATAATATTTTATTTGATGCACTCAAATGTATAGGCGCAGCATGTAATACTGACTCACATATATAAGGTAACCTATGATTTATGGAGCTATGGAGAGATTGTGATGCATTATACTTGGGACAGAATACTTAACTCAAAGTTAAATGCATTGTTTTAGACTGCAGAAGTTTCAGCTGGGCCTCTATTTCATGGCTAACATAACCAGCAGTGACAGAGAGCACACCTGAACATCCCCACCCCCACCGCCTGCTGCTCTCTAACACACAGGCTGATAGAGAGTCTAGATACACACACCCTCCACATGCAGATAGACACACACACGCACACACGCACACACAACCACAACCACATTTCCACATGCACACACTTTTCCATGCCATGCACATTAACAAATACACCTATACAGGACTGCATACCAACATGCACACACAGACACACACACACACACACACACAGGCTGAGCTCTCACAGGGCTCAGGAGGACCTCCGCTCCGTCTGACAGCCATCTGTAAGCAATCTAAGCTCTTAACCCATCTCCTTTTCTCCCAGGCCTCTCCTTCCTTCGTTCCTTCTCTCCCTTCTTCTTCTTCTTCTTCTCTCTCTCTCTCTCTCTCTCTCTCTCTCTGCCCCCTCACCCATCCATCTGATTGATGAGTGAGAAGTCCATCCCTTATGCAGCATGTTGTCCCGTGCAGTTTCAGCACAGATGCAATACAACACACACAAAAATCCAAAGTCCTGTTGAGTTATAGCTTGGTCGTAACATTACGTCAACACATGTGATGGTACAACATGGACAGTCGGGATGTAGGTGGTGAACAGCTGCGTGACAGCTGATCTTTACTTAGTAACCACTGACTGAGCATGTTGGTTTTACATTCTTACAATCTGCTATATATCCTTCATTGATTCAAGAGGAAAATGGTAAACAAACTAATAAAAAAACATTGCATCTTAAAACAGTAATGGTCAAAACACGCAAAAGCTGAGGCCATAATGCAGCACTAATTTTTAACAAGTTATATTTAACAGGGTTTACTTTTTTTTTTTTTTTTTTTTTAAACACAAGTTACAAGATCTGCTTTCCACATGTTCATCCAGAGAGGAAACCTTTTGTCTGGCACAGATGTGATAAAGAATGCAGACAAAAATATGGAGTTTGTGTTTGACTTAAGTCTACAAAACTGACATGTTGAGACAAATATTAATCTCTTTTTACATAGCTTTAAAGTTGAAAAAACATTGAAAAAACACAAAACTGCACAAATGTCTCCCTAACACACACTTTGTCACTTTAACTGCGAGACAAGTTGTGTTGAGTGAAATTTTCAAACATTTGTCTATGAAAAAAAAAAAAACTTTCTCTCCCAGTTTGTGTGTGTATTTGTGTGTGTGTGAGAGAGAGAAAGAGAGTCTGTTTAGGTGAGCTTATGCCTGCGAAGGGATGCTAGCCTCTTGTCACACAACAGCAACGTGCATGAGCGCATCTGCATGCTGGATACTGAAACAGACAAGTCAATTCATTTTTCTTTTTTCCCCTTCCTTCCCTCCCTTGTCTGTCTCTCTTTCTGTTCCCAGTAGGTCGTCTGGTTTGAGAAGAGAAGGTTCCAGAAGCTGAGACGAGAGCAGAGGGCACAGAGGGAAGGCATCTGTACGCTTGCTGACAGGAAAGAGAAAGATGGAGCAGAAAAATTAAGAAGTTCCTGAGCTGTTAAAAAATGAACAGAAAAACGAGAAAAGAAAACGAAGCGGCGCCAAAATATTTGCACTTTCTCCTCCCTATGTTTGACATTTTATCTGTTTGTATGTTTTTTTTTTCTCTTGAAGTGAAAAAGGTCTAGGTAAGAATGAGAATATATTTGTAAAGAGATGACAGGCTCACCACTGGAAGAGCAAGTATGTGTATGTTACCACATTTCCCTTTGTGTTCAGTCTGCTGTTGCGATTTGTTCTGTCCTCAGATTAACAAGAAGACGTACTCGCACACAATTTGTGACTGTTAACTAAAATATTTCCCCGTCGCATATGGCAGCATACAGGCCAGTGGCAACCCACTAAAGACAAACTTCCAGTGAGTCACATTCAGCCCGACTGTGGCCCGATACACTCATACTCCTAAAGGAAGAGCTACGGCAATGTAGACCATTTCAAACAAAGTGCAATGCCGTATATGAACATGCAATATTAAGTGAACAGCATGTATTAGATTTAAACTGTGACCACAGACTCTAATTCATCAGCACAGAATTAGCTGTATGAATCCCCTTGCACTGTACAGAACCTTCTAGTAACATTAACATTTTGGCTCAAGAATCAGATGTTTGTGAACAAAGTCCAAGATGTGTCTGGTTTTTGTTCAGCACATACCAGTGTTGGGGAAAGCTAGCTCTAAGTAAGTAGTTACTTTACTTGCTTGCCACGTAGTTACCTGAGGTGCAACCCAAAAGCAATGCAAGACCAGCATGTTGTATGTAGTTTGTGTTTTCTCAGTTTATACCATGTTGTCTGCACAAGATGCCTTTAATGTTTTTTCTACTTTTTTATAAAAGGTACCGCTAACAAACATTTAATTATAATAAAAATAACAAAGTCAAAAAGCAAATAGTAACAGATTGTGAGAATTGAACATTGTATAAATCAGTTATCAAAAGTTGTGCATCTCCCCAACACTTGTTAATACAAAATCCTAGCATTATCCTTTCTATCCAGTATAATTTATACTGTAGCAAGCAGCTGGTGAAACATACAGTACTTGTAGATATTAAAGCTGCAGATTTTTTTTTTCCACTAATGGGTAGAGAACTCAGACACCAGCGACAGATATACGACCCTGACATATTGCTTTATAAAGTTTTTATGGTTAACATTAGCCCACATTTGCCTCCGTACACATCTAACAGACACACAGAAACATTACCAACCCAAGTCAAATAATTACTCCCTTTTTAGGGTCTCCACAAACTCCAAAGAAAATATCTGGCTATTTAGCTGCTAATTGTTCCATCTTCTTTACCAGCAAGTTACTAACTTTGTCTGCCATCTGGTGCTCAGCAGTGGGTTTATCAGAGATTTACTTAAAACAGTTTGATAAGAGCTCTGACACTGAAATATGCAGGAAATTGAGCTAAAAGTATCCAAAAAGCTCTTAAATTGGCAGTTAATAATAATTACCTGTGGGTTTGTAGCTACGATGACAAATACACGCAAGCATTTGATTTGGTGTTTATATAAAACTGATTAAAGTGGAAATAGACAACTTTTTGCTTTAACTTATCATTATGAAGTAAACGTTGATTGCACAGTGTAATGGCTATAGAATAATAACACCATCAGCGTTTAGATTGGTTCCCTATTAGCCTCGCTTTCACTATGCAATTCTGTCTGCCACTGGGTACGATCTCCCGGGAAAATGAAGGCTTGATTTACGGTGCAAAGGAAGCACGTCACCAATTGTGCAACCAAAAGAGGAAGAGGATAGCGCTTTTGTTTTCCCCGGTAGCAATCAGTAGCTATATCTCATAATAAATTCTTAGGTGGCCAACTTCTTTCTATTGTCTTATTGCTATATGATTAATGTGGAATACTGCACAGGCAAATCTGATGACACACTACTTCTAGCTGCGTTGGCTACGTTTTAGTTGCATTGAGTATACTACCTGAATAAACTTGTCTTGTGATTTCTAGAGGGCTTTCTTTCTGTTAGCTACCGTCGCTAATGGGAAGTTAGCTACTATGTTATTGGTTAATTTTATGTCAAGATACAAGTCATTATGTCTAGTTTTATTACTCTGCTAAGTTGAGGTTAGTATTCATTTTCTACACAATCGAAAAAGAAGGTATTTCCAGTGTGCTTATGTTGAATTCAATGCTGTTGAGTTAATTGGGAAGTGTTTGGTGATCATGTACTAAATGTACTAAATTACAACAAGTCTCGGACAAAGACCCCCTGGTGGGGAATCTATTCTTTAAAAACAGATTACAGTTCAGAAAACAAGTTCCTAGCTTTACCCGGAAAAGAGAGGTCACACAGATGACTAAACTCAACCAGTAAATGGAATAAGATGTTTATATGGCTGAGAATCCTGTTAATATCAGCTCATCGAAGCTGTCATATTAACATTTATCCACATTGTAAAAAATATGTGGCATTTACAAATGCCAGCTCCTAAAATAAATATTTGAGTCTCCCCAGTAATATCAGAGTACATTTTGTGTATGTAAACACATTCATTGTCTGTCCTCCAACAGTTGATGTCAGTCCTGCTTTGTGAATCACTTACCACCACACATACTTGGAGCTTTGCCACCTCATGTAAGACAATGCAATATGCCTTTCAAAATACCCAGGCTCCCCCGGGGTTCCTAAGTAATAGGAAAATGACCGAGCAGGGAGGAAAAACACTAGAAAAAGACTATATGAACAGGTTTTGGAATGTAAAAAATATTTCTTCCTCACATTTGGGAACAATTGAGTTTCATAATTAGAGAATCATGAGTTGCCATTGTGGTCTGAATGCTTGTGTATTTTTTTTTTTTTTCTTTTTGAGTTGTGTATTTCTTAACATATTCCCAAAAGTCACTGCAGTGGCTAGTAAACGTGAGGCAAAAAAAAGGCTCCTATTGTAAATATGTACAATAATCTTTATTTGTTTGTTTTACTAAATTTCATTGTCGGGCACATGAGTGTTCACTTACTTCACTGTCATTCTGGCTTACTGTAAAAAATATATACTTTTCACTGTGTTTACATCATGTCAAACATTAGGCTATTAGAGTAGCTAATTCACAACATTGAAATGCTTAGACCAGACTGTATGTTATCAGCTCTGAACACTGTTTATTTTATCTATGGTTGGGGTTATTTTACTATTTCAGCTTCTGTTTTACGATTCCTGTCATCATCACTATGCATGGTCAAGAATGTATACAGTATCTGGTGCTGAATCCACAACAATCACAAGTCCAGTCGTGTCTAATTTGAAATGGACTGTTATGCCAAGAAGAAACCTCTCATTCTTAGAGGGCTGTGCAGTCTCTCCTGAGTGCCTGTTTCTGTCCAATTTGAACACTGAGCTTGTGTGTGTATGTCGGCTGAAGTGCTTCCAGACGCTGCAGGGCTGCGGATCACACGCGAGATCTAAAACAACCTAACAGGCTAGTAATCACTGCTAATCACGATGAGAGATTCATAGTGAAAGAGGCTTACAGATGACTATCAGTCTGACAAGGAGAAGCCAAGATCATCTTGCTCCTCACCAGCCACTTTTCCACTGCAAACCCCCCAACAGGGTGGTCAAGACCATCTTGACATGTTTTGACAATATTTCTTATTCATAGCTGGAGAAATTAGATCTGCTGGAAAACAAAGCACTCAGATATGTTGTCTTTGGGTGAAATTGGTAAATGTAAATTATGTGGCTTGAGGTGCAGCTGTTTGGCTAAGCATTGAAAAGTAAAATGTCTCTCCACTGTAATTGATGCCTTATTTCCTGAGCAATTTCAACCTGTATCACAATAGACACATGCAAGATTGAACAACAGAATGGGCCCAAATAAAGGCTGTTTTTGAGAGGAATCTAAAATGAGTTTATAAGGTGCAGCTTGGCACACAGCAGTAACCTACACCTGGGTTATATCACTCTCTTGGTTAGTTTTTGTTGCTTCCCACCTGAAATGTGACATAAATTTTAAGTGGCCAAAATGACAAAAAGGTCTGTAGACCTGCCTTCGATTTATGACAACTGAGAAACAAACATACTTGTTACTTCTTACTTAAGACCTCACTGTTCTAGTGACTGAGGTTTGAAATCCTAAAGAGGTACATTTGGCTACAAGAGCACCAAAATCTTGGTCATTTATTTATGAAAGTGCATATAGGGCTACTGTGCACTATCTTGCAAGTATCTGGCTGTTTTGATTAAAGTTGACCAGACTACAAACATTAATGTGAAAGCATTTTAAAAGCTTGTTCCTTCTGAGATAGAAGTGTGTTCAGATGAAAGTTTCTTTCCCAGAACTACAGTTTTTCTCAGTTGGCACAATCATGGACTGGTCCTTATGCTGTTTTATACCGCATCTATTCAAACTATGCTCAGTTTGGACTCAGTGCACCTCTTGGACAGTGAAAAAGCATTCAGAGCTGAAGTAAAAGACAAGCTCTGTGGGAGGAGATGGAGTTCAACACTGACCCCTGTTGGTGAAGATGGATCACTGCAGGCTGGACGTTCACATTCAGTATCAGCCAAGCCGATTGAATTTCATGATCTGACAATAAATATTTTTTAAAGAATGATCATCTCGTGCGGTTTTCTTATTACACATGCCACTTTTGAATTGTAATTCACTTCAAGTTTATATGGAATGAAAACTGACAAAACATTGGCAGATACAATTGGGTGAATTTTTCATACTGTTGAAAGTAGACTCTCATAATCAAGGTTAACTGTTCCCATGTTTGAATGTTGAAACTAACTACGAAAATGCACTCTTTCTGGCCTGTTGATTTGTGTGTGTGTGTGTGAGATTTTCAGATTTAGTGATGAGACTTCAAAGGTGCGGATGTTGTCAGTGCGTGATGGGAGGCGGAGGGCTTCAGGGTGAGGTCGCTGGTGACGGGGGTGGTTTGGGAAAGGGGGTTGTATCACAGATGAAATTGGAGCCAAGAGGCAGCTGCAGTACATCTGTCTTGTACTGACACATGTGGCATTTGACTTCCAGTGTGAAGTTCAAAAGAGTTTTATAATGACGCAGCTGCTTGGGGATGTACGTATGTGCATGTGTGTGTGTTTTAGAGAGTGTATGTGCGTTTTCTCCTTTGTTGAGGGTGGAGTAGAGGGTAGGTGATTTACCAAAGGGGTTTCATAGGTGAAGATTGGAATTTGGGGTTTTGAAAGTGATGTGTGGGCTGTACAGGTGCTGCATGATGTTGTTCCAGGATGTTAATAACTTACTGAAGGGGTCACATTAACTTGTGGCTTTTTGTGCCAATCATCCACCGAAATGTGTGAATAATTTGATGGTACTTTTAAAAAAAAACTGTTCATTCATTTAGAAAAAATGAATAAAAATATTCTCATTCAACATGTCTAAACATCAGGGATACAATCTACAAATGTGGATTACACAGCACTTGCTATACTTATTAAGAACATTCTTCAACAATCAGTCATATTGTTTTTTTCTCCCCAAATTGTGGCTTTAAAACTGTTAGTCACTGTCTGATGAAAATGCAACCAACAACTGTGGACCCATGATCGTAAACAGATCAGCGAGGGACAACCTCATATCAACTGTTAATGACAAAAATATCATAATTTCCCCATCATATACTAAAAAAGCAACAGGGATCACCCAATGAAGTTAGAAACAGTCTATGTAGGAGTTTTCCAATATAATGACCTATTATTTTAAATTTTACACAGGTTTTGAAAGTGATGAGTAATTTGCAGAGAAAATTTTGAGTTTCTTCCTCCTTTGTGTGCATTGAAACACTTAAAAACAGATCAAACACCATTAGAAGTAATTAGAAAGGGCCATTAGCTTGTGTGATAGCTAAACATTAGCGGTGGGGGGATGATGGTGCACACTGCTAGCCATTTGTGCCTGATGCCCTCTATGCCTGCAGCAGCACCTGCCCTGAGTGCAGGGTCACGGGGTTGCCTGCCAGGAGGCCAGGGCTCAGGGGTCAAAGGTCATGTTTCACACAGGCCTATCCACACACTGATTGAGAACTCAGCTGCAGGAACAGAGCTTGCAGGTGGACGCATTTTACTCCCTAACGCTAACTATTCTTTCCTGTCTTTTTTGAGCTGATACTCGCTGTACTGTGCTACAAGAACATCTGAGGATATATGTGAAGGTGGTTTTGTGGGTGGATTTCCGTTGTAAATAAACACGTGAAAGTGAGCAGGGGGCAAAAACTACCAGTAATAAATCATCGTTAATGTTGATGAGAATTTCAGTTGAGAAAATGTAAAATAAACAGATTGTATTTCTCAATTTCTTTGGACTACAGACTGATTCAGCTTTATTGTAGGTGATTTAAAAAGCACAGTGTCTCCTGTTCTCTACGGTCAGAAAATAAATTACACAAATCAGTACACAGAATATGAGCTATATATTTGAAAAATATTACATCTTCCAACTGTAAATTACAACAAGCTTCTTTCCAAACGCTGAAGAAAAAAAAAAACCTCGTACTTTTTAAGTGCACAGTTTTATGGGAGGCCTTTTGTTTTCTAACCTCAGCACAAATAAAGTATTTCACATATGAGTCAGTGCTGCGCAGGTTTTTCTATGGAATGGCATTATCTGCTTTTCATCACCTCCAGGCCCTAAGGGGCCACTTATTATTTATTTGTCCATATTTTACTTAAGTTTTATAATAAAATATTATTTTCATGCACAAATGATGTGGTTTGTGGTAAAGCTGGGGAATGTTTCCTCATCCAACATTATGATTAAGTTCATCTTTCTTCTCCAAATTTTTATTTATTTGGCTCATGCATCTCAGCTCTGAAAAGCTGATAACTTCCCATTTGGATTTGCTCAAGAGGCAGGTGTGTGTGTGTGTGTGTGGTGTGTGTGTGTGTGTGTGTGTGTGTGTGTGTGTGTGTGTGTGTGTGTGTGTGTGTGTGTGTACCCAACATCATGATTTCATTTTGCAGCCTCATTTATAACCTTATTTCACTAGTGGAAATGCCTCATGTGCACACAGCGCCTATAGCACATACCAACATGCAAATACACACAAAAACAAATACTTAACTGTGTAACAGTCATTCAGTAAGACTGGATTAGATTAAACATCACTGATCCACGTGGAAAAATGAACAAAGAAACACAGGACATGCTAATAAGGACAATGCAATTCATCAGCTGAAGCTAAAGCATGAAAACTGTACAACTGAAGTAATAAGCTTTAATCAAATGCTGTACCATATAACTTCAAAGGAGGGAATATATAGGGATGTTTGTATTGCCTACGTAAAACTATTGGAACAAATATTATATAAAATAGAACAACCAAAGCACCAAATATGCAGGCAACCCAAGCATATACAAACATAAATGCAGATACCAGTGCAGATTATAAAACACATCAGGCTAAGAGGGCTTCAGCCCCTAATGCTCAATCATTCCCTCTCATGTGATCTTTACATATTTTATCTCTATAATCAGGATAAGTCTGGTCTCGGGAACGTTGTCATGTGTTATGTGTGTGAGTTGCATCTGTCGCAGCTCTAGGATGGACTGACACCTAGAGCTTCCACGTGGAAAGACAGGATGACAGATTTCAGGGAGCATTTTTGGCCAAAACCAAGATCTGAGGAGGAGGAAAGAAGGCACACACACACACACACACACACACACACACACACACACACACACACACACACACACACTCACACACACACACACACTCATTGTGGTGCTGTCTGTTAAATCCTTGGGGCTCCAAATTGTCACAGCATTGTGAGATGGGTGTTGCCTTTTGTGACTATCCTTGAAAGCACCATACTGTAGTCAGCAAATCTTAACCAACAATGTTGACATGCATCTCTGTAATTAAAATTTAATTTCTCTAAACACTAGTAATGTTTATAACATTTAAAGGAAGCTGTCTGATAAATCAGTTCAGGAGTGAATCTGGATGACGATATACTTCTATTAATTAGACTGCAAGTGTCTGTTTTAATACTGCCAACAAGGCACATGGTCACAGATTCATCTGTGTCCAACAGACTCAGCCATAACAAGTATTAACATGCATAGATATTTGTCACATTTCACTCTCCGTAAGATAGATGGATACTAGAAGGAAAAAACTGACAAGGATGTTCAAATATGTATCAACAGGAGTAGAACTACTCTCTGGAAAACACTGTAAAGAAAGAAGGTGAACCTCATGAAGATCATACATAACTGACATTTATGTTAACGTAATAAAGTTGGTTATTTAAAAGTGGCTTTTCTATGTTGATGTGTTTCATCTTTTACAAACTTGAGTATAAACTGTGTCATAAGGTTCAAAGTTGCTAAACACATTTCATTGTTTGAATAAAAAGCTCCAGTTTTTAAATTATTCTTCCATTTCATCTTCAGGTGAAGATTTCCCTACAATTGCGTAGGTTTGGAAAATCCTGAGGTCTTGGGTTTACAAAATTACCTCAGCATTGGTTGGATAAAGTCTGAAATGCACAGCAGTCATTTATCTGAAAACTTTCCTTGAAAGACATTTCGACATACGTGGACCTCCCCCTGATAGCCTAATAGTGTTCAGACACTCTGGACTTTTCCATTTGAGTGATCATCATCACAAGACATAGACAAGTTACCCACAACTCCACACACACACACACACGAAATTAAAGCATGTGTCTGTGTTATTGCCAAGATGCCTGCTCAGTGCTCCAAGGATGAGAAGATTTGCCTTTTGGCTGTGATCTGGGGACAGTTGTGCAATTTTCATCAGAGTAAGTTTGGGGTTTGAGTTTAGCGAGTAAACTGATCCTCGGTCAGCTAGAACGAAGGATGTCTATCAGCTGGTCCATGAGAACCACAGGAGTCCCATGGCTGCCATTCTATCAGGCCTGCCCCAAATTCACCAGCTGGGTGTGATTTCATCACTGGACTCACTGGTCCAAAATGTGTATGTGTGTACAGTTTTCAGTGCTGGTGTGTTCACTCAGGAAAATGTACACAGTCATATCTGAACCTCAGGGATGAAGACAGGATCACCGAACGAAACTCAGGAACAGTGGTGAGAACTTGAAGTATATAGATATAGATATTGATATGTTGATATGAATACGAGGTTTGCTTCATGCTATACACTGTATATTAAAATGTCTGTAAAGGTTGTACCATTTTCCTACTTTTTTCATTTATATTTCTGGAGAAGACGTGCAGTCTGCTTCACTCCACAGCACAGGTAAGTTTGAATAAGTTAATATGCATGTATATTCCCAACATATCTTTAACATATCTTTATATAATTTCTCTGAAAAATATGTTGTGTGTACTGAAGCATGCGGTACATGTCTCTGCCTGGATTTAAGAAATTGAGTTTTGATGTGATGCAGCTGCAAGTCATAAAATTACACTTTTAAAAATTATATCTGAAAATGAACACCAGGGGAAAACATTTTCTCTGTAGCATACAGAAAGTCTATGACATAATGAATGTATGTGAAATTTGTTTTATGAATGCAGATAGGAAATGTTTTTTGTCATTATAATTAAATGTCAAACTCCCATACTATTGTTTATTAATGTTGGCATTATTTGGTTTTTCCACAGCAGAGGAAGTCAGAAGAAAATAAATGCACTTACATCTTGACGGAGTGATAGCCTGTCGCACACAAACAAATGGCGTCCCAGGAGGTTTGTTTGTTTTAACCCTTTTTCCACATGTGAAGATATTACAACAAAAGGAGCACTAGCACTCACTTGTGGTAATTAAAAATCTGTACATCTTGACAGTGTGTGAAAATACTGTGGTTCCTGCCATCCTTGACCTCTACAAATAGTCATATGGTTGCTTATGTTGAGAGAAGGGTCAGTCACTGAGCTGAGATCAGTTTTTACTGCAGAGCATGTCTGCATGTGTTAGAAGTAAATTGTAATTTTAAAAAAATTCTAAGATTAATTGTAGCTACTATTCATTTTAATTTACATTATAACTTTATTGTTGTGCACATAAAAAGTCAGAAAAATGAAAACTTCAGAGCATCTCATTCACAAAACATGCCACTAATTTAAAAGACTTAAAATGGGTGTGATGTGAGTTGTTCTGCTGGACCTGGTTAACAGCCTTGCAGCACCATTCTGGACCATTTGTAGACGGTTCAGAGATGACTTGTTGAGACAGGTGAAAAGGAAATTACAAAAGTCCAGCTGGGATGATATGACAGCGTGAATAATCATCTCTAGCTCCAGTTGTGATATGACAGACCTGAGTTTTGCGATATTTCTTGGTTGGAAAAAACATGTACGGGTCAATGATTTAATATGCTGATTGTATTGCATAGCCTGATCAAATATAATACTGAGATTTCTTAAATTAGACTGAACAGCTGAGGAAAGGGACCCAATACTATGAGCAACCTTGAGAGCTATACTGTCTGAGGCTATGATAAGAACCTCTGTCTTGTCTGTATTAAGCTGTAAAAAGTTGTTAAGACATCCAGACCTTAATGGCAGTTTGTCAGAGTTAGCAGGCTTAAAAGAGACATAGATCTGAATATCTTCAGCATAACAGTGATAGGATATATTTCCAAATTTAAGGGAAGCATATATAAAGCAAAAAAAATAGGACCCAAGACGGAACCTTGAGGCACACCATAGGAAAGAGCAGCAGTTTCAGACATGTTAGGACCAAGTAATACAGAAAAGCTCCTACCTGAGAAGTAGGAGGAAAGCAGTCCAGGGCACTCCCTGAGACACCCACCCACTGCCTAAGCCTTTCAATCATTATTCTGTGATCCATGGTGTCAAAAGCTGCGCTAAGACCCAGCAGCACCAAAACACAGCACTCACCCACATCAGACGACATTACGTCATTGGAGACTCTGAGAAGAGCAGTTTGAGTAGAGTGCTTCTGACAGAAAACCGATTGGAACTTATCTAAATGTTGTGAGAAGTGAAGACAGCAGTGAGCTGTTTGGCAACAACTTTCTTTAAAATTTTTGAAATAAAAGGCATAAAAGGCTTGGATATAGGCCTGTAGTTATTGGGAACATACAGATCAAGATTTGTTTTTTTCAGGAGAGGCCGAACAACTGCATGTTTGAAGTAAGACGGGACTTAAATGAGTCTTGAATTTGCTTGTTACAAGTAAGAATTACTTATTTGAGGCATTAAACTGTTACTTGAAAACTGTTTTTTTTAAAAACTATCTAAGATAAGTTACGATGTGAATAAATAATAATAAATAAATGTCACTTCACCTTACACAGAGCCATCTGACAGCCACACTCCTGACCTCCATTCTGGCAGCAGTGCTCGGCTCCCTGCAGATTGGCTACCACACAGGCAACGTCAACGCTCCGGCCAAGGTGAGCAGAACAGACAGGTGCTGAGGGGGTGATATGACATAATGTTGGTTGATGCTTTCTGGTAGCAATAATTTGGTTTTAAAGTTCCTCATATTCAACCCAGTCTCACATCAAAATGTGTAATAGCTACTTTGGTCCACAGCGCAAAATGTATTAGTTTCACAATAAAGGCTCTAAAATTGTGAGATGCCTTTGTTTGTTTTGGCATATTCTATTGGCCTGCGTCAACATGACTGTCAAGTTTCTGTCTGTGAAAACAAACAAAATTGAAAGATCATCATCAAACAGTTACATAAAATAACAGAAATAACATAACAGCTCAGACTACCGCACAACACAAAGAAATGATTCAAACATGTAGACTGCGTGGTTTCAGCAATACTATATTATGACCATAGCAACCACCATAGCAACGATAGAAAGTCTGAAAAAATCTTCATACTAACTGACAAACTAAACATCATAAACATTCACTAAACAAAGATTATGAAAATAAAATGCACATCTCTCAATAGAAATATTATCAAAACAAAATTTTCCATCCAAAGGGATTTTAGCCTTTTTTGTTTTCAGAGACAGAAACTGTCATTTGAAGTGGATGCAGGCCAATAGAAAAGAATAGGCCAAACAAACAAACAAACACACAAAAAAAACATAGGCATTTTAGAGCCGTTATTGTGAAACTAATATGTTTTGCGCTGTGGACCAACATAGCTATTCCACACTTTGGTGTGAGACTGAGTTGTCATATTTCATCTTCAGTATCTTTAAATTCCACTATTTTCATGGTACTTTTAGTTTTAGACTTCTTTAGACTTGTCTTTGTGATTATAATGTATATTTAGAGCCATTCAGGAAAAAAAATCCAAGAATATCTGTCTCAAAGAAATACAAACTTCTTCATTTCGATTAACACTTAAAAAAATGCAGCAAAGTCACAAAAGTGTCAAAGTGGTCTAAAGTCTTTCAATGCAAGTGAAGTTCAGAACTGCAACACAAAAAAATCATCACGTAAACAGTGGATATCCCAGTCTGGCTGATATTCAGACATCGGCCAATATAAGGACACTACATCAGTAACGTGGTGGGAAACGCTGGAAAACATGCTACCTGTCAAACAAATATCTCACAGCTTCTATAAAACACTGAATAAACGTAACAATTTCCTGAAACTCTCTGGCTCAGCTCCAAACCTGGCTCCCATGGGTTAGCAGGGTTTTGCTTTTTCACAGGTAGTGCACTGAACTTTTGCAAGTCACGCAGATCTTCTACATGTAGCCTGAAACAAATTTACTTTGAGCAAAAGTTTTAGGCACCCTAGATGTTTAGATTCTTATCCATTATGCAATACCATCAGGGAGGTGTCTGATCGGTCCCAAATTTATTCATGACATGACAATGACCCCAAGCATACAGCTAGAGTCATAAAGAACTATTTTCAGCAACAAGAAGAATGATGAGTCCTACAACAGATGGTATGGTTTGGCCCCCACAGAGCCCTGATCTCAACATCATGGAGTCAATCTGGGATTACATGAAGAAGCATCTGAGATGGCCTAAATAATAAATCCACAGAAGTACATTCTTTCTCCAGGATGGTTACAACATCCTACCTGCAAGTTACCATGAAAAACTGTTTTAAAGTTTACTGAGGAGAACTGCTGCTGTTTTAAAGGCAAAGCTGCTCACAGCAAATATTGATTTCATTTAGGTTTCTGCTGTTAACTCAACTTTGTAAGAAGTTAATTGATAAATTAAAACAATTTATAGCAATATTTTTGCATTAAGCATTCTCACTTTACTTTTAGTGCCTAAAACTTTTACCCAGTACTGTATATATATATATATTTTTGCAATCAAACTTGTTTGATTGATCAAGTACAACTGTTTCTAATAGTTTTAAGGTGAATTATTCACTTAATGTCTTAAATAAATCTCTCCCCACTTTACTGTTAATCATTTAAATTGTGAGTGATTAGAGAGCACCCCTTGCTGTATTCATGCTGTACTGATGCTGATCGTCTTTTGCTTTTGCCACCGTTGAGATCATCGAAGAATTTTTCAACCATACCTGGAGAGCCAGACACAACCAGTCGATGCCACATCACAGCCTGACTCTCCTGTGGTCGCTCTCTGTCAGCATTAAGGACTTTGGAGCCTTGCTGGGCTCACTGGGAGTCAAATACCTGGCAGATTCTTACGGCAGGTAAGAAGGGCATAAAAAATATTTTTCCCATCATTTCCATCATGTTTTAAATTTTTTCTTTTTGTCTTTTCATTTCCCTTTTCTTCCCCTCTAGGCGTAACTCCATCCTAATAGTGAACTGTCTGTCTGTGGTGGGAGCGTGTCTGATGTTCGCCTCCAAAGCCAGCGAGTCATTTGAGGTTCTCATCCTGGGACGGTTGGTGTTCGGTTTTTTCTGCGGCCTGGTGATGAGTCTTAATCCACTCTACATCCAGGAAGTGTCCCCAGTGAATCTGAGAGGGGCCTTTGCTACACTCAACCAGGTCTCCTTTGCTTCAGGCATCCTGGTGGGAATGGTAAGGATAGTGATGGAAATCTTCTGTTTTGACTGAAGGTTGTTGAAATTCATTTACACAGACGTCTACTAGGTGGGGTCAGAGTGCAGGGTCGGACAAAGACCTGTTTGTCTTATGTCTTCCATACATAAAGTTGCACAGTACCTGATGGTGACTCAGCTGTCCTGGTCAGGGATCTCTCTCTGACTTGTGGTGCCCAAATTTTCTCCAATTTTCTTTTCCTGATGAAACTTTCTTTCCATTTTTTTTCTTGCATCCAAAGATGCCATGCTAGCAGCTATATGTGGTAGACTATTGCTCTTGTCTAAGCATGCTTTTTCTTTGGTTTCTCAATGATGATTGTTGAATAACTGCTGTTTAAATCTACTTTTTTCCCTGTTTTTTCTCTATGTAAAGTTATTTGTTAAGCCATAAAAAGACATTATATTAGCGTTACAGAGTACAGTATGGTATATAGTATGAGTGTTCATACCTGGCGTGTGGTGAAGCCATCTCATATGACAGCTTTACTTTGTGAATTTAGACAGTCTGTCTACATTATATTATATATTGTTACATACAAGTACTCATACCTTTTACATGAAAACAATAGGCTTCACTACCTATTGTACTACCACTAGCATCTACATTTCGACAGCAAAGGCTGTTTTAAAACCAACAATGTCAATTCTTCCCATATGAGCGCGCTTTGGAACAAATGGCCCAATGATGATTGCTGTAATTCTTTGCATGATTGCTGCAGGTGGCTGGTCTGGAGACTGTGTTGGGTACAGAGCATTACTGGGCCATGATGTTGTCCCTGTCTCTCATCCCGGCCCTGGCACAGTACCTGGTGCTGCCTTTCTGCCCAGAGAGCCCTCGATACCTGCTCATCAACCGGGGAGAGGAGAGCAAGGCAGAGGCTGGTAGGTTTAACTTACTCTGGTGTTTTAACTGCAAGCTTTCACATTACTGGCCACATTATTTCCATTTAGTTATTAAGCTGGAGATCACAGTTAGAGATGCAGTCCTACAGCTCTATTGATTATAGACTATTAGATTACCTGCTGACTTCCAGGAGCCAAAACATGTAAATGCTTTCAATGCACTCTGGTGTTGTAGCCTTGTGGATAAATTGCACTACAACAGATCCTTTAAGCAAGATGTTGTTTTAACCCTGCAGCCCTGCTGAGGCTGAGAGGCAGCTCAGACAAGGTGTTTGCTGAGCTGGAAGAGATGAAAGAAGAGGCTGCACACACTCAGACCGGCGTCACCATCCAGGATTTCTTCAAGAAGTGCAGCTACAGACAGCCGATCATTATCGTCCTCTTTGTCAATTTGGGCAGCCAGCTGTCTGGATTCAACGCGGTCAGTTGTATGAATGCATTCAACTGTGGAGAGTTTTTTTTAGTAAAAAACACAAGATATGAATATATTGTACTTTTTTCATAATTTTGACACACTCACCCAAAAAGGGAGGCCTTTTTAGACTTTTACATTTCTAAAATTGTATGCATTACGTGGTCTTTTTTGTGATAAAGTTCATGGCTCACAGTCTGCTTCACATGCAGCGCTGTGGTATTTGTTCAATAAATTATTCAGGTTGTTCTATCCTGAAACTCAGCACTTCTCTCTGGCTGCTACCCAGATTCTTGGGCAGTGTGTCAGGGCGGTATCACCGTTCCTTAAAACACAGAAACATGTCCCAGTAACCCACTAAGCTTAAAGAAACTCCTGCTCTTTTCTTCCAGATCATCAATTATTCCACCAAAATGTTTCAGGCCAAGTTTGATGAGGCCAAATACCTGACTCTGGGTGTTGGAGCTGTCAATGTGACCTTCACTTTGGTGGCAGTGAGTACTAAAAGTTGTGGTAACCCTTTACACTACAGCCCCATATTTTATTTATACAGTGGTTTAATTAAAAACTAATAATATTATTTGCAACATTATTATATTCACTACTCAAAATGCTCTGCAAAGAAACAAAAGAAACAATTTGATGTATAAATGTTTAAAATGTTAAATATACTAACAGTACAAGCTGTGTCACATTTAGTTTATCTTGCCACAAATTGTACCAAAGGTTTGGATAAAAGATTAAAGTGTTACTGCTATTTCTTCATGAATGGTTTAACAGCTTGAACCACAACAGGATACTGTTGCATTTTTAATTCAAAAAGATGGATGAAATGTAAGGAGAGTCACCACTGTGTTGTTTTTTCCTCTCCAGTTCTTCCTGATGGAAAGGGCAGGAAGGAGGAGATTGCTCCTGACTGGTTTCATCTCCATAGCAGTGTGCAACTTACTCATGACTATAGTAGATTCTGTCCTGGTAAGATCATTTTTCTCAAGGTTATTGTCATTTTCATTTGCACATGAAAAGCTCTGTTCCAATTTTAGATACAGTGATGTATCCAAATCTTGACAGACCTGGCACCTGCTCTTACGAAATGGTTGAAGGGATGAAGTTAAAACAAACCATGGCACTGTACACTCTGGAGAATCGTTTGTGACTTAAGTTCCAGCTTGACTGAACGATACCATGATAGTTTCTTTTCAAATAGCAAGACTAAGTCAAAACCTAGTATATGGCTGGACTGTGTATGAAATGCTAGAGGGCTTTGAATTTGAAATGACAGATAGAGGAAATGGAGACACGTGGCGACTAAGCCCTCAGGAAGCGCGCAGAAAACTCCTTCTATCTCCGAAAATGTCGGAACAAATTTGCAAATAGGCATTATTTGTGTAAACTGACAACATATTGGGAATCTAAATGGTTATTTTCTCGCCTGAAAATATTTAAACTTAATAACGTGACATATTAACAGTCTTACAGCGAAATTTACAACAGCTTTTTGACCTGGCTCAAAATCAAAGTGCATTCTGGGATACTTGGCTGTCCCAAGGTTTGGCAGCCTTCAGCTAAACAATCGTGTAACTTCACTCAGTCACTTAGTTAGTCAGGGACAGGTGCATTTATAGGACTGGCCCTGCTGTTGCGGTCCAGCCAAAAAGTATGATGTTTTTACCAAAAAAAAAAACTGACTTGAATTTTTTTTTGAAAAAAGCTATGTGGGTTACAATACCATTCCCATTTTCTCTTGACACGTTTCTACATGGAATAACACAAAAAACTCACAATAACTGACCCACAACCATCCATCAAGAGTAACACATCTATCCCCCATGCAGCACCTGGTCCCAGAGCTGCGGAGCCTGCAGGTCCTGCTGGTTTTCTGCCTGATCTCAGCCTACGAGTTGGGCCCCGGCCCTATCTCCTGGTTCATCGCTGCTGAGCTGTTCGACCAGCCTGGAAGACCCATCGCCATGGCCTTCACCAGCATGCTCAACTGGGGAGGGAAGTTTGTTCTGGCGCTCCTCTTTCCTCCATTACTGGTGGGTTTATGCCATTGGCCTGCACGCTGTATGAGCAAGCTAAACTTCAGGAGAAACTTTAGAGGTGGATTTCTTGTTTGCTTTTGACAGTTCCCTTGCACCTTAGAGACGCGGCTGTTAAATACCAGCTATAAATCTGTCCAGTCTGTTTTATACATATGTACCTACTGTAAAACAGACATAAATCTGTTTGTTAAATATGTATAAATCTATTGCTAAATCCTTTAAATTCAGGTTGAAATAATAGTAATTAAATTAACAATTGACCGGGGAAACATTTGTTCGCTATAGTGCAGCAGAGACGGCAGCCAACCTGAAACTAAGACCAAGGAACCAAATCAAACCACCATTTTGTTTTTCCCTTGTCTAGTTTTAAAACTCTTCTTCTACTCTCTTGTTTTAAAGCTCTTCTTCTCTCTTGTTTTAAAGCTCTTCTTCTTCTCTTTCTCCTCCATGTGGGTGTTGAGTCTGTGTTGTGGTGTCATGTGGTATATATATGCTGCCATTTCTGCCCAAATCCTGGTTAAATAAAGGTCAAATAAAAATTATTCTCAACCGTCTCTCTCACATACAGAAAATCTGCGGTGCGTATGTCTACCTCCTCTTCATGATTGTGGCTCTGCTCGCCTTCACCTTCACCTGGATTCGCCTCCCAGAGACAAAAGGTCGCACATTTGATGACATTGCAGAGGAATTCAGAGGAGCGGAGGGCATTCCTTTGCACAATAAGACTGGATTCAACACTTTCACTTGACTGGCCTTTCACGCCGTATTCAATCTGGTCATGGTCATATGGTTAAAGGATCAGTTCACCCAATTTATAACCAAAATGTTTTGCAATTATTATTATTGGTATGTAGCCAGATAGCTATAGTTTTATCTGCTTAAGTTTTGGATTTTGTTTCACAGTGTTGAAAAATGACTCAAAGGCAAATTGCTCAGGATAATCCACAAATCTCACTGCCAACAGTTTTTCTTCAAAAAAATTTACCTAGAGCAAAAAATGCCAAAAACGGTCATCAATTCAATCTGGGAGTTATTCTGAGTAATTATAATATTATTTCTGGAAAGACATTTTCAAAGTTCAGAGCTCCAAATTCAATTCGTATCCATTCAAAGGGGAGGTGGTAGGAAGATCTCTCAAACATTGGCAAATAAAACTGAAACTACATATCTTCATGGCTAGATACCACTACAGATAATAGATAAAATATTGTTTTTGTGATATGGGTAAACTGACCCTTTAACCGCCCTAATGTTCAGGCCAAAGGATGAACTGTTCTTTCATCTCAAGGACACCAGTTAGTCTAAAGTGAAGGCTGTGTGTGTCTTGAAGAGGCTGGCATGGCCCCGGTTAATTTGGTTTTCAAGTAACATCGTTCTGATCATCAGAAATGATAGTGTAGACTAATGTTTTGAGGCATTTTGCAACCATTGTGTTGTTAATTTTGTGAAGAAACAGAGCCCAGGCGCACATAACCAGAATTTCACTATTTTCCTCCGGTTTCTAATGACAAGAACAATTTAAACTGGGATGGAATCGAAAAAAAGGCAAAGTAAAGAGTAGTAAAGTGAACTGGTGGCAGACAGTCAAAAGAATATAAGCAAATTTAAGTGGTGATGCTTTGTTTGGGTTATGAGGAATGAAATTGGATTTTTTTCCCACTCAACAATGTTTGCAAACATTTATTTGAGAGATGCATTTGTTAGGAATATGACACAGTGTGATGCAGACCACAACGTCATGGAAAAGTTTAAGTGTTTCACAATTTTCATCTGGTATTGCGAGAATGCTCATTGTTTCAGTGGAAAAATGGTTTTAGAGATGCTCCAGAAATGCAACCACTTGACGTCATTATCTTTTGTGTAAATATATCATGGGTCAAGATCTTCAGTTACTTTTTATAAAACTGAACAATATCACTTTTGGATAGAATAAAAAGCTTTTGATATTTATCAATTATAATGATTTTTTTTTTAAATTTATTTTATTATTGCTGCTGTTTATTATTTTTGTTATCATTGTTCAGGTTTTAGATAATTAGATTTAAAATGTTAAATAGTGCATCTAAACGTGATTACATTAAACAGAATTATGCTGTAAGTGTGTATTCAAATGTACCCGTTCAGTGGCAGGTGAGGCCTGCGCTGTTCCTGATCCCCCTTCGGACCAGACACACCAACGAACAATCTCTCCTTGAATTTGGGTTTTGTGCTGCACAGACACAGCAGCCTTCCAATTCATTATTGGTCTGTGAGATCTCACATATCTCTGAACTGTGTACACTTGTAAGATGTCTGTGAAAACCAACCACAGCTGTGTGAATAAATATTTCAGCCAATATGATCTACTGTGACTTGCAGGGACCACAAAGGAAGGAGAGCCAATAGATCAGTTTGAGTTTGGGTTTTAAAACACAAGGAGGCAGAATTAAATTTACATGTAAATTACTGCGTTTGTTCATTCAAGGTCAACTTCTAATAACTCATGGCTTACAGTCTTAAGTCTACAAGTCTATGCTGAACTCTCCTTTTTTTAACACTTAGATTTCATTCAGTCTTTTTCTTTTGACATAAACAACAGTACAGTACAACAACATCGCTGCCAGGCATCATGATATCCACAACATCCAGATAACAAACATTATATATTATGGATTATGGACAGGGGGTCTTTGCAGCACTACATAATTTATATGTAAGTTTCCTTGGTTGGCAGAGCATACAGCAGAAGGAAGGCAAATTACATTTTAAGCAGTGAGGATGAGGGTGGAAAAGCCACCAACCACGTTCCTTATTCCAACAAATTTATTATCCATTTTGTCGATCTTGTGATGTATAAGTCATTTCTCAGTCTCAGTAGGAAAGTCAGTCTTTCCATCTCATGAATCTCTGATGATTTAAAGCCAATTACCTACTGTAGGCGGGTCGGTCTGTAACCATTTATGAGTGATTGCTTTTTTTTTGCTGCTAAAGTCAATATTTTCAGGAGTTATCTGTCATTTCCTGTTATTCCTTCTGGCAGATCACCCAAATAAAGTGACACGCATGTCAATGGGATCTGCTGCCCAAGAATACGCTGCACGATTCTCCAAATACTTTTCCAAAATAGGCGTATCTTTGGGCAGCTCCAAAAAAATGTGGCGGTGATTTGCCTCAGAATTCACGTCAATACATAGAACAAGAAGCAGAAAAATAGTTTCACAGACGTTCTCCCATTTCTTCTTGATATAGTTTGCAGTAGTTCCTCTACCCTTTACTACTGTTTTAGAACTGCCAGTGTATGCCTGTGCCATTGATTGTATTATTCCATTAGGTCCCATAATTGCCTAATTTTTCCTAATTTCTTTTAAGAAATAGTGGCATAACTGTGTCTGAAAGCTGTTATATTACAGTAAGCAGTAATATCTTTATTCATCCAGTACTTAAAGATTCTTTTTAGATGTTCACATATCCATTTTGTCATCAAACATTTTTGTCATCTCTCATACATTTTTCTTTTTTTTTTTAAACATGAAAAATATCCAAAAGATTAAAGATAAAAGCATATAAAATAAAATAACACTTTCAATCAGTCATATAAATTGAATTAAGAAAAGGCACAGTGAGGAATATTCTCGATTCTCTCTTTTGTTCTCTCATATACTTACATCTACCCTGTACAGTACATAGTTTGGTTTAAAGTCTGTATAATGTGCAACCCATCAAAGGTTTTTTAACCGGGTCCACAAATGTAATTGCTTTATAACATCAAACCAGGTGTGTAAGGTAAATGAGATGAAGGAGCTCAAGTGGTCTCAAGTTACTGTATTGAGGGATATCAGTTAACCCCTGACAACTGCCTTTAAGGTGTCCCATAGTATATTTGGGTTCACTTCCCGAATGTCATTAACGTCAAGGAAAGTCTTAATATCAGATTTAACTTTTATTACTGTTTTGTTGTATTACTTGTATTGAGTCTCCAATTTGTTTTCTTTGATCTACTGTCCAAATGTAATATCAAGTAGATTGGTGAGTGATCTGAGATGTCAATATACCAGTATCGCAATTCAAAATCCTATGTCTATTGTTTTGAAACAAACAAACAAACAAACAAAAAGTCTATTCCTGGGTACAGTGCATGGGGAGCAGAGTAAAAAGTATAATATTTGTCTTATACCCATTTTTCTTTTTAAATTTCATGTGCATTTTGAGATAGGTGGGTTTTCCTGTAGGAATATTATTTGGTTATTTTCCCTTCTCATTTTGTCATTACTCTACTTCTCTTAACCGGATTATTTAAGCCATTCACATTCAAGAAGCTACTCTAAAGTTATATACAGTATATCCTGTGCATGTATTCATGTCTGTGTGTGTGTTACTGTGTGTGAGAATGCACGCGTGTGCTGTGTGTGTCTACATCATTGACTGTCCCTCAGGTTGTGGCATATTGTTGATATATATTGGGCAGCAATATATGTCCTGTCTCCCTCTCCTAGGAGTGTTTTTTAATTCTGAGAGGTCTTTAAGCTCTTTTCTCTGCTTTCTATCTCTGAGAGTATAGAGATATTCTGCCAATTCATAATTCCTTTTTAGGGCAAGATAACATTCTAATCTACTTTGGCTTTTAGTTTTTTCTTTCCAATGTTCAAAATAGGTTTCTTGAGCCAAACAGCCTATTAGTCTCTACCCTGTCAGTTTTGTTCTTTTATTCCTACATCAGGGATTCAGGGAAAGAGTGAAATAAGGTAAAAGATAAAAGTGGGAAGAATGGAGTTCAAATGTACCAGTATTTAAGTTACTATTACGGAGGAGGAGGGGGCAGAGAGAGGGGAAAAAAGGTGTGTGTACAGTATGTGTGTCTACCTGTTTGGACACAGATTAGCAGTTGGAAGGTATTGTATGTATGCATATTTTTACTGTGGGGGGATTTATTCTATATTGACATATTTTAACAGTAGGTGAAATTAGACCAACTTATACCTTGTTATTTCCGCTGATATAGTGTGTTGTTGCCAGTGGAAATCTATGAGCCTCTCTCGGACTCATTTGGTGCAATCTCCATCCTTTTTGCTACAGTGTGTGCCCTGGGTGAGTCTCTGTTCCCAGTTGGTGTCAGTCATTTACGGCAGGTTCAGAGGGTATCCTCTCCTTCTCATGTCCTTGAATACTTCTGTTGTTGTAGAGGCAGGGTCTGTTTTCCCAGTGAGTCCTCATCTTGCCAGGATATGGTGTCTGGAAAGATATCTGTTTTGTCCTTGAGATTTTTCTTTGTACTCTCTGAGTTTATTGTTCAAATCGGTAGGAAAGTCGTATGCAAACGTGACTACTTTTCCCTCACAGGTGATCTTCTTTGCCCAGGCTGTTTTAAGCATTTTGTCTTTGATGTCACATCTCTGGAATTAACCAGAATGGATCTTGAGATGGTTTCATCTTGAGGTTTAGGGCTGACTGACTGGTGGGCTCGCTGAATTTGCAGATCAGCATTCCTGTTGAGTGCCAGCTCCATCTTCAGAAAGTTGTCAGTGAATGTTGGCATTGAGCTTCCGTCTGGTCCTTCCTTAATGCTGTATACTATGTGGATGTTATTACAGTGTGATCTTCCTTCTAAGTCTGTTACTTTCGCTTGAAGGAGTCTTTGTTGTCTGAGAGAATAAAGCAAAGCGTCCCTTAACTCAGTGTTAGCTGTTTCGGTTTCTTCCACCCATTGTTCTGCTTTGGTTAGATTACTACTGTGGTGGCGGACATCTCCAACGACACTTTATAACTTTTGATTTATCTGTGTCCTGAAACTGTTGAATTCCTGTTTAATGTCATTTCTAAAGTTATTTTTAAAGTCCATTAATTCCCGCTTGAGTTCCGTTTTCAAGTTTTATATATCTCTGTTTTGAATAGCTTTAGCTGGAGTGAAGTCCCTCACCTTGCCGCCAAGTTCCATCCTTCCCACACTGATTTTATTGTTGTTCATTGTTTTTAGGGCCAGCTGTGACTATGCTGCTGCCCTAGGCAAGATTTTAGATTGCTGCCCCCCAAAAGTACAACAATAGTTCCTCCAGTCCTAGAACTTCAAAAATGAATTCACACTAAAATTAAGTGCAACAATGGTACCTCCAGCCCAGACAAAGTCCTCACAGTCCTCTGTACAAAAAGGCAAGTGGGGGTCAAGGTGCCATTTAATCAAGTGTTTGGTGGTGTGGTATGGCCTGTAGCACATGAAGCTTGGTGGCTGTCAGGCGAAAACTGACCAACCAGTAAGGGTTTTAAAATCAAACCAGATGAAAACCCATGCAAGTCAATGGGGAAAAAGAGACGAAAAACCTAAAGGAGGGGGAGCAAGTGCATATTTCCAAAAGCTGTATAGAAGCAAGCACACCTGTCAGTAAGAAAAAAACAAAAGAAAAACATGTTCCACTTTGGTGCCCCCTCCCTTATTTGGCACTATAGGCAACCGCCTATGTGGCCTATGCCACAGGCCGCCCCTGGCTGTTTTCTTTTCTCTCGTCGTGGTCTTTGTTTCCCTCCGAAATGTTCTTGCTTCTAACCCCAGTCATTCTAAGTCATTTTAGTGTCTTGTAAGAGCAATACTAATGTTTTGTTGGAGATTTTTTATTAAATTGACCGGGAGAGTTTTTGATCCATGTCACCATCTTGAAATGCTCACCTTAAGTCCCTGTGCTGAACTCTTCTAAACTTGTTTTCCCATTGAGTATTCATTGATTGTTTTCATTTTGAACACTATCTTTTTTTTAAAATTGACAGTGACGAACACACACACAGGGCTTGCAATCCCTAGAGAAACAGAGTTTATCAAGGTCATGACACTCAACACTGACCACATTTACTACTTTTTCTATAAAGAGGCAGCAATTCAGTTTCCCAAAAAGGAGAGAATTCCTCATATGTTTGTTTTACAAAATTTAGAACAAGATTTAAAGCTGTCTGATTTCTGTAGCTCCGCACAAATATGAGAACAGTGCCATCTACTGGACCAAACCGTATAGGAGATGTTGTTAATCTGTTAAACTACAGTACAATTCTGTATTAAATCAAGTACATTTTTGGAGCTGTATTGGCAACTTATGAAATCACTATAAAGACAGTTTAAAAAAAAAAAGAGTTGAGCAACAAATCTAGCAGCTTTTGGGGCAGACATAGCTGAAGTTCTTTCACTTGATATTGATTCTTTCACCAATGCAGCTCTGTGAATGTGTATCCATTTACGATCCTGCCAGCTCACCTTAACAGCTACAGTCAGTGAGCAGGACAAAGCAAGCAGACACATTTAGTCGATTTGACAGCAGTCAGACTGAAAAAGAGGACAGATTTCAGAGTGCCATGTGTGGATACTGTTTTGTTGTTTTAAACAGCTCAGTGAGTTACGACGAGCAGCTGGTCAGCTTTAGAGAAGACATTCAGTTTATGGCGGTGAATGCGAACAGTACGTCACTATGAAAATTAAGGTCTTCTTGTCGGCAGTGCTATTCATTGTCAGTACAGTTGAAAGAAATATCTAGGGACCTATCAGGCAACAAAAAGTGCACATCTTTGGGGGCACAGACTGCGTGGGCATACTGGCTATTTTGGTTCATGTATGTGCAGCAGCGTGCTATGTTACATGGTGCACCTGTACACACATCTACTGTAGGTGTGGGTAACCTTCACTCAGCCGCACCTACAGTACAGTATTTTTCAGTCCAGCAGGGGGAAACAAACGTCAGCAAATGAAATAGGTATTAAGACTTCCACACATCACAATATCAACATAATGATACATCCTGCTGACAATGTGAAAGCTGTGATGTACATATCTGACACCTCCCCTTTCCATTTTACTGTGACAGTGATGTGCTCGTGTCCACAGGTGCTGAACTAAAAGGGTCTGAAAGTAAAGCTAGTAGTGAGTCTCACATCTAAACTTCTTTAATATGATGTTCATGGTCTTCATGTTTTGTTTCCTTCATCTGCCGGGGAATAACGGTGAGAAAAACATGAGTATTTCAAACTGAGTATGACTCTGCACAGTTAATGATTTCAGTTTTTAAAATGTCATCCGTTCTGTTTCCACAGGCGTCTCTCATACCGCCAGTGTCCTCCAAACACCTCCATTCATCATTAAGAGAACTGGTGAATCTGTTGTCAGTGAGATCTACTGCTCACACAGCATAACAAATTATGATCGCATTCTCTGGTACAAACAGGACAAATCCAAATCTCTGAAGTTTCTGGGATATCTAAACCTGAACTTCCAAAACCCCGAGGAAGACGTGAAAGGAAAAATCAGCTTTGATGGAGATGGCCGTGAACATTCAAACCTGACTATATCTAATGTTTCATTAAGTGACAGTGCTGTGTATTTCTGTGCTGCCAGTTAGCACAGTGCTGCAGATTCCCCTCAGCTCACTACAAAAACCCTTCATCTGTTTGACAGGCAGACAAAATGTTCAGGCTCTTCAACACCTGCAGCCTGACTTCAACTAAACCAAGACTTGAAGATTTTATCAACTGTTTTGACACATTTTTTAACCCCCTCTGAGGTCCTGTTGTAGGCCCACAGTTAAACATACTGTATTGTCGTCATAATCCTTTGATGTGCAGAACATAATGTTTGTAATATTGTCTGATCAGCTACAAGATGGATGGAATCTGGCACTATTGTGGGTATGGTACATCATTGTGGTTATTCACTGAGAGAAAAAAATGATCACTTTTTCCATCACTAGCTTAATTGAGGTCATTTAAATACACAAACTAACACCAGACAGAAACTAAGCCTGAGATGGGAATGTTTTCTCATGCTGTTAAAGGTGTTTTGCCTTTTAATGTTAATGATGTTTCCAAAGACAGGAGCTTTTGTCAGTATCTTCTACATACATGTACATACAGTATGTGTGTGGTGGTCATATAGTCAGCATGAACAGATTGTCATTCATGTTAATGGTTAATTAATTTCATGAAATATTAAAGTATTGACTCTAAAGAAAAAAGTAACATCTTCACAAAAACAAACCTGACTTTTAGAAAAAATGCACTGCCAACAAACAAACGTAATACTCTACTGTAGTGTTACACCAGGGTTTTATGGTTCATTTTAGGGGTCTTGGTTATTTTCTTTCTTTTCATAAGGTGGCAGCGTGTCTGTGTGGTTGTTCAGGAAGAGGACGCTGCATTATGGCACCACCCACCAAAATGTTTCTAAAGAGGGTTTACCCAGAAATAGCAGAGTGAATAATCAGTAGAACTGCATGAACAGTGATAAAAACACAGAACCAATGACAAGAATGTTCTTAAATTTAGTTATGAAACACATCAAGATGATAGTTTTCTTCTGCATAACCTTTAATGTCATACTGGTTTCAGGTAAAGTAACAAAACATTTTTTTCAAATTCTGTTCACAGGTTATCATTCAAAACTCCTGCAGAGCGTTCTTTTACTTTCCCATTTATTTACTCACTCTCATACCCAAAGATTGTATATTATTGTGTATTTTTTCTTGATCCTTTTTCTACAGGTTCCTCTCTCAGTGACCAAGTTCACCAGACTCCAGCTGATATGTACAAAAAACCTGAAGACCAAGCCGAAATAAACTGTTCACACAGTATTCAAAACTACAATCGAATCCTCTGGTACAAACAATTAGAGGACAGGCAGCTACAGTTCTTGGGATACATGTTAGCAAGCAATGGAAACCCAGAGACTGGAATGGGTGTGAAGATCGAGGGGAGTGCAGAGAAAAACCAGACCTGCACATTAACAATTGAAGGACTGAACCTGAACAGCAGTGCAGTTTACTTCTGTGCTGCTAGATTACACAGTGCTACATATTGCTGCGCCTCAGTACAAAAACCTCATCACATTTTTTCATCTCTGTATTACAGCTCACAGCCTCTTTGCACCTGGAATAAACCATTCTAACCAATGTTGGATTTTCTTGTGAATGAGATCAGCGATTTTAATGGGAGGTCCTTTCTGTGGGGCAACGCCTTTAACTTCCCACCTCCCTTTATAAAAAACAGCCTCTGTCATTCAGCATGTCTACTGTGGCACACACCTACAGTACAGTATTTTTCAGTCCAGCAGGGGGAAACAAACGTCAGCAAATGAAATAGGTATTAAGACTTCCACACATCACAATATCAACATAATGATACATCCTGCTGACAATGTGAAAGCTGTGATGTACATATCTGACACCTCCCCTTTCCATTTTACTGTGACAGTGATGTGCTCGTGTCCACAGGTGCTGAACTAACAGGGTCTGAAAGTAAAGCTAGTAGTGAGTCTCACATCTAAACTTCTTTAATATGATGTTCATGGTCTTCATGTTTTGTTTCCTTCATCTGCCGGGGAATAACGGTGAGAAAAACATGAGTATTTCAAACTGAGTATGACTCTGCACAGTTAATGATTTCAGTTTTTAAAATGTCATCCGTTCTGTTTCCACAGGCGTCTCTCATACCGCCAGTGTCCTCCAAACACCTCCATTCATCATTAAGAGAACTGGTGAATCTGTTGTCAGTGAGATCTACTGCTCACACAGCATAACAAATTATGATCGCATTCTCTGGTACAAACAGGACAAATACAAATCTCTGAAGTTTCTGGGATATCTAAACCTGAACTTCCCATATCTGGAGGAAGACGTGAAAGGAAAAATCAGCTTTGATGGAGATGGCCGTAAACATTCAAACCTGACTATATCTAATGTTTCATTAAGTGACAGTGCTGTGTATTTCTGTGCTGCCAGTTAGCACAGTGCTGCAGATTCCCCTCAGCTCACTACAAAAACCCTTCATCTGTTTGACAGGCAGACAAAATGTTCAGGCTCTTCAACACCTGCAGCCTGACTTCAACTAAACCAAGACTTGAAGATTTTATCAACTGTTTTGACACATTTTTGACCCCCTCTGAGGTCCTGTTGTAGGCCTACAGTTAAACATACTGTATTGTCGTTATAATCCTTTGATGTGCAGAACATAATGTTTGTAATATTGTCTGATCAGCTACAAGATGGATGGAATCTGGCACTATTGTAGGTATGGTACATCATTGTGGTTATTCACTGAGAGAAAAAATGATCACTTTTTCCATCACTAGCTTAATTGAGGTCATTTAAATACACAAACTAACACCACACAGAAACTAAGCCTGTGATGGGAATGTTTTCTCATGCTGTTAAAGGTGTTTTGCCTTTTAATGTTAATGATGTTTCCAAAGACAGGAGTTTTTGTCAGTATCTTCTACATACATGTACATACAGTATGTGTGTGGTGGTCATATCGTCAGCATGAAAAGATTGTCATTCACATTAATGGTTAATTAACTTCATGAAATATTAAAGTATTGACTCTAAAGAAAAAAGTAACATCTTCACAAAAACAAACCTGACTTTTAGAAAAAATGCACTGCCAACAAACAAATATAATACTCCACTGTAGTGTTGCACCAAGGTTTTATGGTTCATTTTAGGGGTCTTGGTTATTTAGTTTATTTTCATAAGGTGGCAGCATGTCTGTGTGGTTGTTCAGGAAGAGGATGCTGCATTATGGCACCACCCACCAAAATGTTCCTAAAGAGGGTTTACCCAGAAATAGCAGAGTGAATAATCAGTAGAACTGCATGAACGGTGATAAAAACACAGAACCAATGACAAGAATGTTCTTAAATTTAGTTATGAAACACATCAAGATGATAGTTTTCTTCTGCATAACCTTTAATGTCATACTGGTTTCAGGTAAAGTAACAAAACATTTTTTTCAAATTCTGTTCACAGGTTATCATTCAAAACTCCTGCAGAGCGTTCTTTCACTTTCCCATTTATTTACTCACCCTCATACCCAAAGATTGTATATTATTGTGTATTTTTTCTTGATCCTTTTTCTACAGGTTCCTCTCCCAGTGACCAAGTTCACCAGACTCCAGCTGATATGTACAAAAAACCTGAAGACCAAGCCGAAATTAGCTGTTCACACAATATTCAAAACTACAATCGAATCCTCTGGTACAAACAATTAGAGGACAGGCAGCTACAGTTCTTGGGATACTTGTATGCAAGCAATGGAAACCCAGAGACTGGAATGGGTGTGAAGATCGAGGGGAGTGCAGAGAAAAACCAGACCTGCACATTAACAATTGAAGGACTGAACCTGAACAGCAGTGCAGTTTACTTCTGTGCTGCTAGATTACACAGTGCTACATATCGCTGCTCCTCAGTACAAAAACCTCATCACATTTTTTCATCTCTGTATTACAGCTCACAGCCTCTTTGCACCTGGAATAAACCATTCTAACCAATGTTGGTTTTTCTTGTGAATGAGATCAGCGATTTTAATGGGAGGTCCTTTCTGTGGAGCAACGCCTTTAACTTCCCACCTCCCTTTATAAAAAACAGCCTCAGTCATTCAGCATGTTTACTGTGGCTGGATCTCATATTAAGAAGATCACTATAATGACTCAAATTCTCATCACATTTGTAGTCTCGTCCCTGTGGCTTAAAGGTACAAAAACTAAAAAGTATAAGATGTGTAGGTTTTATAGTTATTTATTATAATTATTTATTAACATGGGTTAGGGTTAGGTTAGAATATGGTGCCAGAAGTATTTCTGTGCTGTGTGTTAGGGATCACAGTGGCACAGAGGACTTGAAATACTGCTCAAAAACCGCTGTATTAGGGTTTCAATCCATTTTACTACTGTATACAAGCGGTTACTACTAAAACTACATCCTATTACAAAAAATAAAGCTTCAATTGTTGAAAGCTTTTTCAAGCATCATAACAAGTTGGCTAACAATATCATGGAAAAAAAATTATATGGGATAAACCATTATTACTCATGATAATATGAAAGAGGCAGGTATGGACAATTTAATGTATGTAAATATGATTGTATAAAGAATAGTGCATATGTAAACTAATTTAATTTCTGATTAAGCTCTCTGCTGTGTGTGGTGGTCATATAGTCAGCATGAAACTTAACTTAATGAAAAATTAAAGCATTGACTCTCAAGAAACAAGTAACATCTTCACAAAAACAAACCTGACTTTTAGAAAAAATGCACTGCCAACAAACAAACGTAATACTCTACTGTAGTGTTACACCAGGGTTTTATGGTTCATTTTAGGGGTCTTGGTTATTTTCTTTCTTTTCATAAGGTGGCAGCATGTCTGTGTGGTTGTTCAGGAAGAGGACGCTGCATTATGGCACCACCCACCAAAATGTTCCTAATGAGGGTTTACCCAGAAATAGCAGAGTGAATAATCAGTAGAACTGCATGAACGGTGATAAAAACACAGAACCAATGACAAGAATGTTCTTAAATTTAGTTATAAGACACATCAAGATGATAGTTTTCTTCTGCGTAACCTTTAATGTCATACTGGTTTCAGGTAAAGTAACAAAACATTTTTTCAAATTCTGTTCACAGGTTATCATTCAAAACTCCTGCAGAATGTTCTTCTACTTTCATATTTATTTACTCACCCTCATACCCAAAGATTGCATTTTATTGTGTATTTTTTCTTGATCCTTTTTCTACAGGTTCCTCTCTCAGTGACCAAGTCCACCAGATTCCAGCTGATATGTACAAAAAACCTGAAGACCAAGCCAAAATTAGCTGTTCACACAGTATTCAAAACTACAATCGAATCCTCTGGTACAAACAATTAGAGGACAGGCAGCTACAGTTCTTGGGATACATGTCAGCAAGCAATGGATTCCCAGAGACCGGAATGGGTGTGAAGATCGAGGGGAATGCAGATAAAGGCCAGACCTGCACATTAACAATTGAAGGACTGAACCTGAACAGCAGTGCAGTTTACTTCTGTGCTGCTAGATTACACAGTGCTACATATCGCTGCTCCTCAGTACAAAAACCTCATCACATTTTTTCATCTCTGTATTACAGCTCATAGCCTCTTTGCACCTGGAATAAACCATTCTAACCAATGTTGGTTTTTCTTGTGAATGAGATCAGCGATTTTAATAGGAGGTCCTTTCTGTGGAGCAATGCCTTTAACTTCCCACCTCCCTTTATAAAAAACAGCCTCAGTCATTCAGCATGTTTACTGTGGCTGGATCTCATATTAAGAAGATCACTATGATGACTTAAATTCTCATCACATTTGTAGTCTTGTCCCTGTGGCTTAAAGGTACAAAAACTAAAAAGTATAAAATGTGTAGGTTTTATAGTTATTTATTATAATTATTTATTAACATGGGTTAGGGTTAGGTTAGAATATGGTGCCAGAAGTATTTCTGTGCTGTGTGTTAGGGATCACAGTGGCACAGAGGACTTGAAATACTGCTCAAAAACCGCTGTATTAGGGTTTCAATCCGTTTTACTACTGTATACAAGCGGTTACTACTAAAACTACATCCCAACACAAAAAATAAAGCTTCAATTGTTGAAAGCTTTTTCAGGCATCATAACAAGTTGGCTAACAATATCATGCAAACAAAATTATATGGGATAAATCATTATTACTCATGATAATATGAAAGAGGCATGTATGGACAATTTAATGTATGTAAATATGATTGTATAAAGAATAGTGCATATGTGAACTAATTTAATTTCTGATTAAGCTCTCTGCTCTGTATTGTAGGTATGGTACATCATTGTGGTTATTCACTGAGAGAAAAAATGATCACTTTTTCCATCGCTAGCTTAATTGAGGTCATTTGAATACACAAACTAACACCAGACAGAAACTAAGCCTGAGATGGGAATGTTTTCTCATGCAGTTAAAGGTGTTTTGTCTTTTAATGTTAATGATGTTTCCAAAGACAGGAGTTTTTGTCAGTATCTTCTACATACATGTACATACAGTATGTGTGTGGTGGTCATATCGTCAGCATGAAAAGATTGTCATTCACGTTAATGGTTAATTAACTTCATGAAATATTAAAGCATTGACTCTCAAGAAAAAAGTAACATCTTCACAAAAACAAACCTGACTTTTAGAAAAAATGCACTGCCAACAAACAAATGTAATACTCCACTGTAGTGTTGCACCAGGGTTTTATGGTTCATTTTAGGGGTCTTGGTTATTTAGTTTCTTTTCATAAGGTGGCAGCATGTCTGTGTGGTTGTTCAGGAAGAGGACGCTGCATTATGGCACCACCCACCAAAATGTTTCTAAAGAGGGTTTACCCAGAAATAGCAGAGTGAATAATCAGTAGAACGGCATGAACAGTGATAAAAACACAGAACCAATGACAAGAATGTTCTTAAATTTAGTTATGAAACACATCAAGATGATAGTTTTCTTCTGCATAACCTTTAATGTCATACTGGTTTCAGGTAAAGTATCAAAGCATTTTTTCAAATTCTGTTCACAGGTTATCATCCAAAACTCCTGCAGAATGTTCTTCTACTTTCATATTTATTTACTCACCCTCATACCCAAAGATTGTATATTATTGTGTATTTTTTCTTGATCCTTTTTCTACAGGTTCCTCTCTCAGTGACCAAGTCCACCAGATTCCAGCTGATATGTACTACAAACCTGGAGACCAAGCCAAAATTAGCTGTTCACACAGTAATGAAAACTACGATCAAATCCTCTGGTACAAACAATTAGAGGACAGGCAGCTACAGTTCTTGGGATACTTGTATGCAAGCAATGGAAAACCAGAGACTGGAATGGGTGTGAAGATCGAGGGGAGTGCAGAGAAAAACCAGATCTGCACATTAACAATTGAAAGACTGAACCTGAACAGCAGTGCAGTTTACTTCTGTGCTGCTAGATTACACAGTGCTACATATCGCTGCTCCTCAGTACAAAAACCTCATCACAGTTTTTCATCTCTGTATTACAGCTCACAGCCTCTTTGCACCTGGAATAAACCATTCTAACCAATGTTGGATTTTCTTGTGAATGAGATCAGCGATTTTAATGGGAGGTCCTTTCTGTGGGCCAACGCCTTTAACTTCCCACCTCCCTTTATAAAAAACAGCCTCTGTCATTCAGCATGTCTACTGTGGCACACACCTACAGTACAGTATTTTTCAGTCCAGCAGGGGGAAACAAACGTCAGCAAATGAAATAGGTATTAAGACTTCCACACATCACAATATCAACATAATGATACATCCTGCTGACAATGTGAAAGCTGTGATGTACATATCTGACACCTCCCCTTTCCATTTTACTGTGACAGTGATTTGCTCGTGTCCACAGGTGCTGAACTAAAAGGGTCTGAAAGTAAAGCTAGTAGTGAGTCTCACATCTAAACTTCTTTAATATGATGTTCATGGTCTTCATGTTTTGTTTCCTTCATCTGCCGGGGAATAACGGTGAGAAAAACATGAGTATTTCAAACTGAGTATGACTCTGCACAGTTAATGATTTCAGTTTTTAAAATGTCATCCGTTCTGTTTCCACAGGCGTCTCTCATACCTCCAGTGTCCTCCAAACACCTCCATTCATTATTAAGAGAACTGGTGAATCTGTTGTCAGTGAGATCTACTGCTCACACAGCATAACTAACTATGATCGCATTCTCTGGTACAAACAGGACAAATCCAAATCTCTGAAGTTTCTGGGATATCTAAACCTGAACTTCCAAAACCCCGAGGAAGACGTGAAAGGAAAAATCAGCTTTGATGGAGATGGCAGCAAACATTCAAACCTGACTATATCTAATGTTTCATTAAGTGACAGTGCTGTGTATTTCTGTGCTGCCAGTTAGCACAGTGCTGCAGATTCCCCTCAGCTCACTACAAAAACCCTTCATCTGTTTGACAGGCAGACAAAATGTTCAGGCTCTTCAACACCTGCAGCCTGACTTCAACTAAACCAAGACTTGAAGATTTTATCAACTGTTTTGACACATTTTTGACCCCCTCTGAGGTCCTGTTGTAGGCCCACAGTTAAACATACTGTATTGTCGTCATAATCCTTTGATGTGCAGAACATAATGTTTGTAATATTGTCTGATCAGCTACAAGATGGATGGAATCTGGCACTATTGTGGGTATGGTACATCATTGTGGTTATTCACTGAGAGAAAAAAATGATCACTTTTTCCATCACTAGCTTAATTGAGGTCATTTAAATACACAAACTAACACCAGACAGAAACTAAGCCTGAGATGGGAATGTTTTCTCATGCTGTTAAAGGTGTTTTGCCTTTTAATGTTAATGATGTTTCCAAAGACAGGAGTTTTTGTCAGTATCTTCTACATACATGTACATACAGTATGTGTGTGGTGGTCATATCGTCAGCATGAACAGATTGTCATTATTGTTAATGGTTAATTAATTTCATGAAATATTAAAGTATTGACTCTAAAGAAAAAAGTAACATCTTCACAAAAACAAACCTGACTTTTAGAAAAAATGCACTGCCAACAAACAAACGTAATACTCTACTGTAGTGTTGCACCAGGGTTTTATGGTTCATTTTAGGGGTCTTGGTTATTTTCTTTCTTTTCATAAGGTGGCAGCATGTCTGTGTGGTTGTTCAGGAAGAGGACGCTGCATTATGGCACCACCCACCAAAATGTTTCTAAAGAGGGTTTACCCAGAAATAGCAGAGTGAATAATCAGTAGAACTGCATGAACAGTGATAAAAACACAGAACCAATAACAAGAATGTTCTAAAATTTAGTTATGAAACACATCAAGATGATAGTTTTCTTCTGCATAACCTTTAATGTCATACTGGTTTCAGGTAAAGTAACAAAACATTTTTTTCAAATTCTGTTCACAGGTTATCATCCAAAACTCCTGCAGAGCGTTCTTTTACTTTCCCATTTATTTACTCACCCTCATACCCAAAGATTGTATATTATTGTGTATTTTTTCTTGATCCTTTTTCTACAGGTTCCTCTCTCAGTGACCAAGTCCACCAGATTCCAGCTGATATGTACAACAAACTTGGAGACCAAGCCGAAATTAGCTGTTCACACAGTATTCAAAACTATGAGCGAATCCTCTGGTACAAACAATTAGAGGACAGACAGCTACAGTTCTTGGGATACATGTTCAAAACCAGTGCAAACCCAGAGACTGGAATGGGTGTGAAGATCGAGGGGAGTGCAGATAAAGACCAGACCTGCACATTAACAATTGAAGGACTGAACCTGAGCAGCAGTGCAGTTTACTTCTGTGCTGCTAGATTACACAGTGCTACATATCGCTGCTCCTCAGTACAAAAACCTCATCACATTTTTAATCTTTGTATTACAGCTCACAGCCTCTTTGCACCTGGAATAAACCACTCTAACCAATGTTGGTCTATCTTGTGAATGAGATCAGCGATTTTAATGGGAGGTCCTTTCTGTGGAGCAACGCCTTTAACTTCCCACCTCCCTTTATAAAAAACAGCCTCAGTCATTCAGCATGTCTACTGTGGCTGGATCTCATATTAAGAAGATCACTATGATGACTCAAATTTGCATTACATTCATAGTCTCGTCTCTGTGGCTTCAAGGTAAAAAAAAAAAACTAAACAGTGTAACAGTATAAGAGACGTGTAGGTTTTATACTTATTTATAATAATTATTTATTAACATGGAAACATGGCCTGATGGTACATGCAACCTCAAATTCTGACTACAAAACTGGGCTGTCTATCTTTCAGTATCAGTGGATTTGAGTAAAATATTTTAATGTTCACATGTATGCAATACAAAACATTTGTCCAAAAGGAAGGGCGTTGGGGGGGGGGCCTTAAAAACAAATACTTAGCCATCAAAGATAATAAACAGACCGGGACTCTCACTGTGAATAATTTGAAGCTGCAGGACAACGGTGTGTATTTTTGTGCTGTCAGCAAACATGATGATGTGAGAAGTATGAGCAGCTGAACAAAAACTGTCTGGTTTCAGCTTCTCAAATGTGATGATTTAATGCTTTTCTTTGTCATACATGACAGTAAATTGAATACATTTGTGTTTTGGACTGTTGGTTGGTGACATCTGAAGACATCATTTTTGACACTGGAAAATTACAGCTGTCATTTGTTCCCATTTTTGACATTTTATAGGCCAAACCATTGATTGAGAGAAAAAAACCCCCCAGCAGATTAATTGATAATATAAATAATTGTTAGTTGTAGCCCTAGGTGGCAGCAAAAGTTGACAGTGGTTTAAAGATGGTCGACTCAATGAGAATCTAAATTTTCACACATCGTAACCTTCACTGCTATTTACACAGTTCTAACTGACAGGAGTGATGTCACCCAGACCTCCATACTGTGGAGAGACAAGGGAGACAATGCAACAATACACTGCAACCACACCAATGGTGATTTATTTTACCAGATGTACTGGTACAGACAGCTGCCAGAAGATGCAATTTAATCATATTCATTGACAAGCCTCTTATTCACTGTTACATCATGGGACAATAACATTTTCCACTGAAAAGCCTGATTGACAAAAATCGAACAATACCTAAAAAGAAATGAATCAATAAAGTATAAAAAGAGACAATTAGCTACAGGTTCTATTTTTATGTGTCTGTGGTCAGTATGTCAAATGTATTAGCAGAGGAGTTTACTGATAAGTTCCCACAAACTGCTGCTCTGAATTAAAATGACTATCAGCCACTTTGTTAGTAAATTCCTATGAAGTTGATGAAAAAAATGATTTCACAAAACCTTCACTCACCCAAACCTACAGTACAGTATTTTTCAGTCCAGCAGGGGGAAACAAACGTCAGCAAATGAAATAGGTATTAAGACTTCCACACATCACAATATCAACATAATGATACATCCTGCTGACAATGTGAAAGCTGTGATGTACATATCTGACACCTCCCCTTTCCATTTTACTGTGACAGTGATGTGCTCGTGTCCACAGGTGCTGAACTAACAGGGTCTGAAAGTAAAACTAGTAGTGAGTCTCATATCTAAACTTCTTTAATATGATGTTCATGGTCTGCATGTTTTATTTCCTTCATCTGCCGGGGAATAATGGTGAGAAAAACATGAGTATTTCAAACTGAGTATGACTCTGCACAGTTAATGATTTCAGTTTTTAAAATGTCATCCGTTCTGTTTCCACAGGCGTCTCTCATACCGCCAGTGTCCTCCAAACACCTCCATTCATCATTAAGAGAACTGGTGAATCTGTTGTCAGTGAGATCTACTGCTCACACAGCATAACAAATTATGATCGCATTCTCTGGTACAAACAGGACAAATCCAAATCTCTGAAGTACCTGGGATATCTAAACCTGAAATCCCCATATCCGGAGGAAGACGTGAAAGGAAAAATCAGCTTTGATGGAGATGGCAGCAAACATTCAAACCTGACTATATCTAATGTTTCATTAAGTGACAGTGCTGTGTATTTCTGTACTGCCAGTCAGCACAGTGCTGCAGATTCCCCTCAGCTCACTACAAAAACCCTTCATCTGTTTGACAGGCAGACAAAATGTTCAGGCTCTTCAACACCTGCAGCCTGACTTCAACTAAACCAAGACTTGAAGATTTTATCAATTGTTTTGACACATTTTTGCCCCCCTCTGAGGTCCTGTTGCAGGCCCACAGTTAAACATACTGTATTGTCGTCATAATCCTTTGATGTGCAGAACATAATGTTTGTAATATTGTCTGATCAGCTACAAGATGGATGGAATCTGGCACTATTGTGGGTATGGTACATCATTGTGGTTATTCACTGAGAGAAAAAAATGATCACTTTTTCCATCACTAGCTTAATTGAGGTCATTTAAATACACAAACTAACACCACACAGAAACTAAGCCTGAGATGGGAATGTTTACTCATGCTGTTAAAGGTGTTTTGCCTTTTAATGTTAATGATGTTTCCAAAGACAGGAGTTTTTGTCAGTATCTTCTACATACATGTACATACAGTATGTGTGTGGTGGTCATATAGTCAGCATGAACAGATTGTCATTATTGTTAATGGTTAATTAATTTCATGAAATATTAAAGTATTGACTCTAAAGAAAAAAGTAACATCTTCACAAAAACAAACCTGACTTTTAGAAAAACTGCACTGCCAACAAACAAACGTAATACTCTACTGTAGTGTTGCACCAGGGTTTTATGGTTCATTTTAGGGGTCTTGGTTATTTTCTTTCTTTTCATAAGGTGGCAGCATGTCTGTGTGGTTGTTCAGGAAGAGGACGCTGCATTATGGCACCACCCACCAAAATGTTTCTAAAGAGGGTTTACCCAGAAATAGCAGAGTGAATAATCAGTAGAACTGCATGAACAGTGATAAAAACACAGAACCAATGACAAGAATGTTCTTAAATTTAGTTATGAAACACATCAAGATGATAGTTTTCTTCTGCGTAACCTTTAATGTCATACTGGTTTCAGGTAAAGTAACAAAACATTTTTTCAAATTCTGTTCACAGGTTATCATCCAAAACTCCTGCAGAGCGTTCTTTTACTTTTCCATTTATTTACTCACCCTCATACCCAAAGATTGTATATTATTGTGTATTTTTTCTTGATCCTTTTTCTACAGGTTCCTCTCTCAGTGACCAAGTGCACCAGACTCCAGCTGATATGTACAAAAAACCTGAAGACCAAGCCGAAATTAGCTGTTCACACAGTATTCAAAACTACAATCAAATCCTCTGGTACAAACAATTAGAGGACAGACAACTACAGTTCTTGGGATACATGTTCAAAACCAGTGCAAACCCAGAGACTGGAACGGGTGTGAAGATCGAAGGGAGTGCAGACCAAGACCAGACCTGCACATTAACAATTGAAGGACTGAACCTGAGCAGCAGTGCAGTTTACTTCTGTGCTGCTAGATTACACAGTGCTACATATCGCTGCTCCTCAGTACAAAAACCTCATCACATTTTTAATCTTTGTATTACAGCTCACAGCCTCTTTGCACCTGGAATAAACCATTCTAACCAATGTTGGTCTATCTTGTGAATGAGATCAGCGATTTTAATGGGAGGTCCTTTCTGTGGAGCAACGCCTTTAACTTCCCACCTCCCTTTATAAAAAACAGCCTCAGTCATTCAGCATGTCTACTGTGGCTGGATCTCATAATAAGAAGATCACTACGATGACTCAAATTTGCATTACATTTATAGTCTCGTCTCTGTGGCTTCAAGGTAAAAAAAACTAAACAGTGTAACAGTATAAGAGACGTGTAGGTTTTATACTTATTTATAATAATTATTTATTAACATGGAAACATGGCCTGATGGTACATGCAACCTCAAATTCTGACTACAAAACTGGGCTGTCTATCTTTCAGTATCAGTGGATTTGAGTAAAATATTTTAACGTTCACATGTATGCAATACAAAACATTTGTCCAAAAGGAAGGGCGTTGGGGGGGGCCTTAAAAACAAATACTTAGCCATCAAAGATAATAAATAGACCGGGACTCTCACTGTGAATAATTTGAAGCTGCAGGACAACGGTGTGTATTTTTGTGCTGTCAGCAAACATATTGATGTGAGAAGTATGAGCAGCTGAACAAAAACTGTCTGGTTTCAGCTTCTCAAATGTGATGATTTAATGCTTTTCTTTGTCATACATGACAGTAAATTGAATACATTTGTGTTTTGGACTGTTGGTTGGTGACATCTGAAGACATCATTTTTGACACTGGAAAATTACAGCTGTCATTTGTTCCCATTTTTGACATTTTACAGGCCAAACCATTGATTGAGAGAAAAAAAACCCCCAGCAGATTAATTGATAATATAAATAATTGTTAGTTGTAGCCCTAGGTGGCAGCAAAAGTTGACAGTGGTTTAAAGATGGTCGACTCAATGAGAATCTAAATTTTCACACATCATAACCTTCACTGCTATTTACACAGTTCTAACTGACAGGAGTGATGTCACCCAGACCTCCATACTGTGGAGAGATAAGGGAGACAATGCAACAATACACTGCAACCACACCAATGGTGATTTATTTTACCAGATGTACTGGTACAGACAGCTGCCAGAAGAAGCAATTTAATCATATTCATTGACAAGCCTCTTATTCACTGTTACATCATGGGACAATAACATTTTCCACTGAAAAGCCTGATTGACAAAAATCGAAAAATACCTAAAAAGAAATGAGTCAATAAAGTATAAAAAGAGACAATTAGCTACAGGTTCTATTTTTATGTGTGGTCAGTATGTCAAATGTATTAGCAGAGGAGATCACTGATAAGTTCCCACAAACTGCTGCTCTGAATTAAAATGACTATCACTTCACTCACCCAAACCTACAGTACAGTATTTTTCAGTCCAGCAGGGGGAAACAAACGTCAGCAAATGAAATAGGTATTAAGACTTCCACACATCACAATATCAACATAATGATACATCCTGCTGACAATGTGAAAGCTGTGATGTACATATCTGACACCTCCCCTTTCCATTTTACTGTGACAGTGATGTGCTCATGTCCACAGGTGCTGAACTAAAAGGGTCTGAAAGTAAAGCTAGTAGTGAGTCTCACATCTAAACTTCTTTAATATGATGTTCATGGTCTTCATGTTTTGTTTCCTTCATCTGCCGGGGAATAATGGTGAGAAAAACATGAGTATTTCAAACTGAGTATGACTCTGCACAGTTAATGATTTCAGTTTTTAAAATGTCATCCGTTCTGTTTCCACAGGCGTCTCTCATACCGCCAGTGTCCTCCAAACACCTCCATTCATCATTAAGAGAACTGGTGAATCTGTTGTCAGTGAGATCTACTGCTCACACAGCATAACAAGCTATGATAACATTCTCTGGTACAAACAGGACAAATCCAAATCTCTGAAGTACCTGGGATATCTAAACCTGAACGTCCAAAACCCCGAGGAAGACGTGAAAGGAAAAATCAGCTTTGATGGAGATGGCAGCAAACATTCAAACCTGACTATATCTAATGTTTCATTAAGTGACAGTGCTGTGTATTTCTGTGCTGCCAGTTAGCACAGTGCTGCAGATTCCCCTCAGCTCACTACAAAAACCCTTCATCTGTTTGACAGGCAGACAAAACGTTCAGGCTCTTCAACACCTGCAGCCTGACTTCAACTAAAACAAAGACTTGAAGATTTTATCAACTGTTTTGACACATTTTTGACCCCCTCTGAGGTCTTGTTGTAGGCCTACAGTTCAACATACTGTATTGTTGTCATATTCCTTTGATGTGCAGAACATAATGTTTGTGATATGTTTTAAGGTACAGTACATCATTGTTGTTATTGACAGAGAAAAAATGATCACTTCTACTTCTTCCAACTTGTGGAAGATTTAAATTTATATTAATGATTATATGTTGAACATTCTGCCTGTATGCAGAGGAGTTATTGTTGCTCCTGTAACATGACATGTAATTGTTGACCCTGACAGGTCTAATTGATGAGAGTGATGTCACCCAGACCCCTCTGCTGTGGAGCATAGAGGGTCAGTCTGCCACAACGGACTGCAGTCACACTAAGGATTGAAGCAATTAGTGGTCAAGACTCTAAGTCCCCAGCAAAACAACAGTCTCTTTAATTAACTACAGAGGGAGCTCATACTCATAAGACCAACATACTAATACTAATATTTGTAGAGTATTTGTAATTGCACTCATAGATTTTGGTTGGCTTTTATTATTACTTCTGGTATTAGGGGCTGAGCAATATACTGTATAGGTTATATGTGCAACATATGCCTGAGAAATGTTTTTTACAGCATTGATAATGTCACAATACTTGTGAAATACCACACAATAATGTGAAATAACACCATATGCGCTCTGTACTCTAAACATGTTTCCTGAATCCTGACATTTGTACATTCGTACAGCATTTAGTTCCTATCTGATAGCATTATATTTTAAGTATTTTCCTGTTGGTTTTATGCTATGTGACATTTTTAATTTATTCTGTTTTAATTTTATTACACTTTCCAATTTATTAGTTTGAAAGGGAGAGGAGAGTGTTAGATACACCCATGTTTCTTTGTTGGCTGCACTGCCAACAAACAAATGTAATACTCTACTGTATGGTTACACCAGGGTTTTAGGGTTCATTTGAGGGGTTTTGGTTATTTCGTTTCTTTTCATAAGGTGGCAGTATGTCTGTATGGTTGTTCAGGGAGAATGGTGCATTATGGCACCACCCACCAAAATGTTACTAAAGAGGGTTTACCAAGAAATAACGTAGACATCAATTTTATATGCAACTAAATGAAGCCACTCCTCTCTACATTTCATTTGTTTATTCAGTTTAGTGAGAACTAACTAAGAGAGATCCTGTAATAACTTAGATACTGTATTTCATCAGTGACTTTACAGTAATTCAGTGCTCCATGTGTCACATTTACTCACCAGGTAACAGCTGCTTCATTGTGAAATAAGATGTACTGTATTTATTTTCACATCTTGAAATGAATAATCTGTAAACTCTGCTTATATCATGTTGTTCTCTGGTAATTGTGGTCCATCAGTCTCCCTCTGCTCTCTCTGAGGCAGATCTCCTTTAAACTAATTAACTAAACACCATCCTTCATCATCTGTGGTCTTGAAAAGACCTTCGTCAGTCATTTGAAGTCAAGCTCTCTGTCATGTGATTTCTACATCACTTCCTCCTCATGTCTCTTTTTGTTCCCATTTTCAGTCCAGTCATATAGCCAGAGTGGTCTCTTCATAACCTTCATCATCATTGTATCCTTTTTAAACAAAGAATTTCATCTGCATGGGACAAAGAACAAAAATGATTCGTTTTCTGCTCTCTTATCATATTATAGGTAATGAGGTTTGTTCTCTTGATTAACAAGTTTATACTTTCTTTGTTCAAGCAGATAAACCCTGAGTTTGTTTCTTTTGCAGGTTTCTCTCTGGGGGTTCAGATCCATCAGTCTCCCTCTGCTGTCATCCGAACGGCTGGTGAAAACGTGCAGCTTCTCTGCACCCACGAACAAACTGACTACAGAGTGATGCTGTGGTACCAGAAGTCTCCTGGAGACACAGCTCTGAAACTCATTGGATATGGATATGGAAAGTTCAAAAACGACAGCGTGGAAGAGCCATTTAAGAAACATTTCAAATTAGTTGGAGATTTGAGTGGAAACAAAAAAAATGTTTCACTCTCCATAACCGATCTAAAAGCACTTGAACACACCGCAACATACTTCTGTGCTGCCAAGGAGGCACAGTGTGTCAAACACCCATCTGCTTGTGACAAAAACCTCTTCCCTTCGCTCCTCCGAGAGTAAATTATCCTCAAATGAACTTTGTGGTTTGACTGATTTGTTGATAACTAATCATCCTTCATTCTCTCCACTTCACTTCCCTTTCCTTCCTTAGACACATCAACACATTGTTAAAATAATCGTCATCTCAGTTTTATGAATTAAACAACCAAAAAACCTTTGTTTCTCAAAGCCAATGTCTTTAATGCTTTAAGTAATTTGGGTGTATGGCTTCTCTAGAATTTCACTCTCCACAGGAATATCCCTAAATAAAAGTTAAGATTTTCAACAGTTTCTAGCTGATCAGTTCAGGCAAACCAATGAGTCAAATTAACCTTCAAACACAGCATCAAAATTTTCATCACTATTAAAGGCACATTGATTTCCAGTGGTGATAGAGGAGAAATGCCATCCTTCATATTTTGGTACAGAAGCACCATCAAGTCAGCAGACTATTTCTGTGCAGCAAACTTTTATAGTACACCATGATAGAAAAGCCTCAATATGTCATATGTATGTTAAAAACAGTTCTGTGACAGGTTCAATAAGAGGAAATGACAGAAAGAAACGACAGACAAGCTAAATGAAAGAAGGTACCAATTAATGCTTTGATTTCTCTACATCACTTCCTGTCCCTCCTTCTGATCCACAAAGCACAGCAGAGATCCCTGCTGGTTTTTCACAGTCAACATGATGCCTCATCTCATCACGTACATCATCACTGTGTTCTGGATGAAAGGTATCGTACATTCATAAAGCCACTTTTTCTAAAAAAAAAAAAAAAAAAATCAAAAATCTTTGAGAAGTAGTGGAGGAATCAAAATGAAATATGTCCGTGTTCTTTCATTTAATATACTTTTTTTTTTTCCAATAAATGAAATTGTGTAAATCAACTCCAAGCAGGTACAATTTTATAGGATTTCTACAGTATAACATTATACAATAGAAGATTTATAGCTCTACTTAACATTGTTTCTTGATCTGTTTACAGGAGTTTACCTCAGTAAAGAAAAACAAGTTTTTCAGGAGCCAAGTGAACTGCTGTGGAAACCGAATGATGAAGTCAAACTGAGCTTCACACATGAAATCCCAAACTATGACACTATTCTCTGGTATCAGCGCTCAGCAGGAGACACAGCTCTAAAGCTGATTGCCTACATGTATTTTAGAAACCCCAAAGTTGAGTCGCCATTTAACAGTCGCTTCAGTGTGAGTGGAGATGGAGAGAAAAACGCTTATCTTCACATCCTGAACCTGAGTCACCCTGAAGACAGCGGAGAATATTTTGGTGCAGCTTGTATGCACAGTAATAAAGACAGTGACTCCCTCGTACAAAAACCTCCATAATGATCCAGCAGATAACAGCACACCAAGAGGAAACCACTGACACCATGTGACACAAAAAGCACTGAAAGTAAGGCTTCATTATAACTCTTAGTTTACAAGTATGTTTGTTGCTTCCTTGGAGACAAAATAAATAAATAATCCCCTCAGATGAGTCACACAACAGCAACCTGCTCTGTACGAATCAGAATCAAAACTTTGTACAGCAGAGAGCAGTGATGACACACAGACAAGAACATAGTTATAAGCTCCTCCTTCCTTATTAAAAATTTACTATTAAGGAAAATTTCACACCAATATATTTTCATTTCTGTTGAAGTCACAGTTAAGATCTGAGCCACCGCAGAGAACATTATGGATACATGAGGATTTTCTCTATCCAGTAATAAAAATGTTTCTTGTCACTTTGTTTTTTCTCTCTTTTCTCACAGGTAAGAATTATAACATGATGTCGAACATTTATCATGACGCTAACAGGAACTTTGTTTACCTTCAGTTTTTCCTCTAGACGCTGTGTTATCATCACTTTTCATCCAACAATCACCTGTAAATCATCTGACAAAACCTAAACAAGAAGAAGCCCGTCTTGATTGCTACCATGGAGACAACAATTATCCCTACATGCTTTGGTACCGTTGCAAGTCAGCAGCAGGAGGCCAAAGGGCCATGGACCTGATTGGAACGCTTCATTATGAAACCCCAAATCTTGAAAAGAACTTTGAAGCACATTTCAACATAACAGGCCATTCAAAGGAAAAAGCCCACCTTGTAATCTCCAACATAAACCCAACAGACAGTGCAGAGTACTTCTGTGCAGCCAGTCAGCACAGTGATTCAACTCCTCTGGTTCCTTTACAAAAAGCTGGCAGCCAGAAAATCAAACATGCACCTGCATCAAACCTAAACTGCTAGACAGATCAAATGTGTGAGACAAACTGTTCAGTAGACAAAAATGTGTCTGTGCTGAACAGTGGCCCCGTTATATCTCCAGTCTTCCCAGTGGTCAGGCAGAAATTTTCTGCTATCACAATAACACTGATTATCAATAGCTGTACTGCTACAGACAGACAGAAAAAGGTTTTCAGTTAATAGTGGCTATAATAGCTGGCAATGAAAACTTTGAAGATGAATTTAAATCTGGCTTTCAGGTAGAGACAAAGGAGAAGCAGTGGTCTCTGACAATAACAGGTGTTCAGAGGAAAGATGAAGCTGTCTGTCTGTGTGCTGCCAGTCTACACAGTGCTGTAACAGAAGTTCTGCGACAAAAACATACAGCTGAGATGCTGTTTGTTGTTCTGACACCTGTCTAACATTAATATAATCAAATGAAAGAAGGAACTCAACCACACTGAAAATGATATCAGTGACTTTTACTGCACATGTTGAAGAAAGAAAGCCAGGAATAAGCAATAGTCTGTTCTCTAAAATGAAAATGTTTTTCAACACTTAAACCAACCCATGTTTGTGTCTCCTTGTCAAGTGGCCACCTACAGTCATCCAACTTAATGTCCTGAATAGATTCAACCACTAGGTGGAGGCACAGCACGTGGCATGTAGCTTTTATCAAGAGAAAATGGTGATGAAATAACCAACACAGACATATTAGTTATCCTGAGCCTTATTTTTTCAGGGCAATACTTTTTCTCACATCAGCGCTTGACAGCGTCTTCATCTGTGCACACATTTGCTTTTCTCTTCATCTGTTTTTATTGTAAGATCTAAAACTACACTCTGAACTACATATATATCAGCAAAGAAAGGACAGTCTGTCTATGACCCTCATAGGGTATGGATATTAAATCTCCTCAAACTATGAGGGTCAGTTTGAAGAACAATTCAAGCTGACAAGAAAAGACACAGTGAGAGGAGCTCTGATCATTGAAAGTGTGAATCTTTCACACTCCACTGTGTATTTCTATGCTGCCAATACACAGTGATGTGTTTAATGCCACTCCCTCACTAAAACCCTGATCATTATTCTGTAAATGAGATGTGTGCATTTGCACAAGAGGCAGTGTCTCTTTTTATACAGACTCTCATTGGAGGAAGCTGCGTTTCTCCTGCAGCAGCACAAACTGTGAGGATGTCTGCAGCAATCATCATTTTTCTTCTCTCTCTCTTGCCTCAATGTAATAAAATTAGCTGCAAGAACAGAAATTTAATCGTATTGTTAATTTTGTACAACAATTTTATGAGTAATTTTTGTACTATGGCTTCGTTATAACCACTTTTTAAATTTGTTTTTCCTACAGATCAAGCTAAGACTGTGACGTTTGATCCATCTCATCCAAGAATAGTCAATGAAACGGCCAGGGTGGAATTCAAATGCCATCATAATGATAATGGTCTATATGTAATGCTCTGGTACCAGCAAACAGGGAGCTGTCTGATGAATTTAATTGGATACAGCTCCTTCATCAGTGATCCCGACTATGAGAAGCAGTTTGAAAATCAGTTCAAGATTACAAGAGACGACATCCAAACAGGAGCTCTGATCATTCAAAGTGTGAATCGTTCAGACTCGGCTGTGTATTTCTGTGCTGCCAGTACACAGTGATGTGGTTTAACGTCACCACCTCACTAAAAACCCTGCTGTCTGTTTTGATTGTTTTCAAGTTCATGATCCTGAGAGGCAGGCTGGGGGTATTTGCCTGTTACTGGCCAAGAATCTGTTCACACATTCTCAAAATTTACATAAGACTACTGTACAATACTGAAATAGGCCTACAGCTAAATAAAAAATGTAAACACAGAGCTATTAACATTAGAAAGAACTCAACAAACTATCTACTGTATATACAATTCAGAATGTTATCACATGTGTATATGCAGCGTTTTGGTTCAGGCTGTGAAAAGAATAACTTGATAAATACTAAAGGGACAGAATATCGTACATTGTATCAGTGACTAGTACTGTATGTACAGTATACAGTCTGCTTAAACTTAGAAATGACAAACTATATTATGGAATTGCACAGTATTTGTCAAACTACATCAGATAGTAAGAAGATATAGAATTAGCCTGTTATATTTGTTCTGATCTAACATGGCAGATTAAATTATTCCTGAGTGTGACAGTGTGTGGAAATATACTGTTGTTGTGTCACCTCTCAGTATAATGCAATACAGCTCAACAGCACTACAAACTTCAGCCTCTGAAATGACCATAAAATTTAACCAACAACTCTCTAAAACAGTTTCAACAAGAACCTATGGGGAATATTCAAAACCAATTTAGTCCAAAACACTCACTATACTCAAGTATGAGCATTCATATGTTGCCAAATCAACAGCATGAAAGCATCATACCCATGCCTAACAACCAAACTGAAATTAACAACAAGAAATTTAGTCATAATACATGCCAATTCCAATATGGGTCAATGACATCTAACTGTGTGAGCAGAAATAAGTAGCCAGCAGCTACATAACCATTAGCTTAGCCAAATGATAGCTAAAGTTAGCTAAGCATACAAACACCAACTCATAATATACAATTTACCTCAAGCAAATGCTCACCTTGGTGGACCAAAGCTGTGATTTTATGTGTCTCAGAGAAGAGTCGTTTATGAGGAATTTCCTAAGCTACAACAGCAGGACAGGAAAACCGTTGATGAGGATGAGGAACAACCCTTAGTGAGGATGAGGAGTAACCGTTGGTGAGGATGAGGAACAACCGTTGATGAGGATGAGGAACAACCCTTAGTGAGGATGAGGAACTGAACTGTTGGTGAGGATGAAGAACAACCGTTGGTGAGGATGAGGAACAATCGTTGGTGAGGATGAGGAGTAACTGTTGGTGAGGATGAGGAACAACCGTTGGTGAGGAAGAGTAACAACCGTTGGTGAAGATGAGAAACAACCGTTGGTGAAAATGAGGAACAACTGTTGGTGAGGAAGAGGAACAACCATTGGTGAGGATAAGGAACTGTTGTTGAAGATGAGGAACAACCATTGGTGAGGATAAGGAACTGTTGTTGAAGATGAGGAACAACCGTTGGTGAGGATAAGGAACTGTTGTTGAAGATGAGGAACAACCGTTGGTGAGGAAGAGGAACAACCATTGGTGAGGATGAGGAACTGTTGTTGAAGATGAGGAACAACCATTGGTGAGGACAAGGAACTGTTGTTGAAGATGAGGAACAACCATTGGTGAGGATAAGGAACTGTTGTTGAAGATGAGGAACAACCGTTGGTGAGGATAAGGAACAACCATTGGTGAGGATGAGGAACAACCGTTAGTGAGGATGAGGAACTGTTGTTGAAGATGAGGAACAACCAGTGAAATGAATTCAACATAACAAGTGGGCGGAGCCCTGTCAGTTTACAAAAACCGCCGAATTCAGGGGTGACCAATCATGTTCCACTGAGGCTGCGCCTTTACACTGTTGATGATGGTGTAAATGATGTTTCAGACATTTTACTTTTCAACCCTGACAAAAATTAAATTTGGGGCAATCACTGAATTGATCTCCAGACTGAACAACTACAACACTGAGACCTGTGGTTGAATAACATTTAAGTTCATTTGAAGATTGAAGATCAGCACAAATTAATGGCAAACCAGGTCTAAAAACAAAAACTTCATCTTTCATGTGCTCCTCTCTCATTTGATAATCACTGAATGAGAATTACAGTCAGTCCTACCTTCAAATCATGTGATCATGTGACCTCATGTTTCCTTTGTGCTGAATAAAGTGATGTGTGACTGCATCATTCAGCTGGAAGAAGACTCATTGCTAACATGTTTGTCACAGTCCTTTATCTGTCACTTCTTTTACACTCAGGTGGGTTTTACGAAGTAACTCATTATCGATGTACTAACAGATGTTTAAATGATCGAGTACCTTGATACTTCACATATTTCTGTGACTTTAACAATCTGTACATCAAGGAGAGACACAATAAAACATCATCCTTCATGTGCTGCAGGTCTCAGTGTTGTAGTTCTACAGTCTGGAGATCAAATGTTTCACCCAGGAGACACAGTGATGTTGGAGTGCAGCATGGGTCCAGGATTCAGCATGGGCAGCCACACCATGTTCTGGTACCGACAAAACCACTACGGAGCCCAACTGCAGTTCATCATCAAAGAGTATGACCAAACTGTGGGGCGCTTCCAGATGTCCATTGATACATCCAAAAACAACTTCTCCCTTAAAATTACTGAGCTGTTTCTCAATGACAGCAGCACCTACTACTGTGCTGCCAGTCACAGTGATGCACACAGGCCAGACAGTCATACAAATATCAAGTCTGTCTGTCACAGATGGCTCACAGCAGGAAGGAGCTGTGGCTCATTTGGGTTTCATACTAAACTGGCAACTGCTCCACAGTTGCAACAGTAGAATAATAGCAAAATAAAGACAAATTCCCCCCCAAAAAGGTATACATATACAGGGCTTGTAGTTTATATCAGATGATAGAGGTCACTATCTAACAACTATTAGCAATGTTTGCAGATAACACTTCATAGTATACAACTCATGTATAATTGGGGTTTTATTAATGCATAATTCATCACTATTACAATGGCTAAAATACCGCATTGTTGTATTCTTTTATGCATCCGAGTTTGGTCAACTACATGTGATATTAAAAGAGACAAAAGACAGAGTTGCAGACTAAGTTCCTTTCAGCCAGATTCATACTGTGCTTTGTGCTTAAAGAGAGTTGATAAAATGCACCAATCTTAGGAGGTATTTGTGTTTGTTGTACTAATCAGATTATATTTTACGTCAAACAATCTGACCTTATTGAAGCAGCAATTACTACACATGGTCTATACAAGTCCTCAAAGAACAGCTTCACACTGCTCACAGGGACCCGCGTGAATCTATGAAACAATATGAATGTAGGCAAAGAGTTCCTGGTAAAAGAAACACAGAGTGGAGGGGGAGGATCCGAGCTTGTTTCAGAACATTTGATTGTAGCAGTAAAGGAAGATACACCTGTTCAGTTAGTGAAGACAACAGAGGGCGGACTGAGTGGACTGCTCTGTTTTCTGTACTATCATCTGTATAAAAACTGTGACAATGACAACGTCTTCTTGGTTGCTGTTCTTATCTTCTCCAGTAAGAACATTTAAATTCAATTGAAAGAAGATTTTCTTGCTTCAGTTGTTTTTTGTTTACTTGTTGTCTTCTTTGTTATTTTCCAGATTTCTCCCTCTGTGTAAAAATTCAACAGCTTCCATTTTTGATCAGCCATGAAGGAGACAAGACTGTTACTTTGCAGTGTGAACAAGATGATGAGCAATATAGCTACATGTACTGGTACAGACAAAGCAGCGGTGGGGAAAAAATACAGATGGTAACATATTCTTATGGTAAAGATTCATGGGACACTGAAGCTCCTTTCAACAAATCCAAGTACACCATGACCCGGTCTACATTTAAATCCTCTCTGGAGATACGCTCTGCTGAAGCCGGAGACTCAGCTGTGTATTACTACCTCCAGAATAGCACAGTGGTTCAGAAAGCCTCGACAGCTAAACAACAACCTCACGAGAAACACAAGAGGAGGGATGAGTGACAAGGACCAATGTATTGAACTCTGAGGGTCAGGATTTTGTTGTTGTGTGAGACATGACAGGCAACTAACATCAATGTGACATGAAAATAAGGATTGGAACATAACTAAAAAAAGAGTATATAAAAAAAAACTGTACAGTGAACATCTATCAGTTTAGTGAAAGTACAATGACTCCTCCACAAGTCATGATGTTTCTGCAGCACCACAAATCTTATCGGTTCAGATAACACACCAGGCGTTAATGTGGTAAAGATTATTTGTCACATTCTGTGTTACTGTTCTACATGCTTTCTCATCTGTGTCACACGTCTCACATTGTTAGGATTATTTATCCCATACATCATTGTCCTGTACAGTGTCTCATCCCTGTGCTTAAATCTGTATTTTCTTATATATTTTAATCTTGTGTGCAGCCTGAAGTTTAGGTTATCATACAGAGACCTCTACAGGGTTTCTGTGGGATTACAATTAGATGAAAACTTTTGTTTTTTTAAAAGTAAGGCCTATACAATATGTAAAAGGTTGGCTAGTCAAATAATTTCAGAATGATGGAGTTACTACCAATCACTTAGTTTATTAAGAATAATAACAATAAAATTGAAATTAAGATGTAACAGCTTAAAGAACAGAGTGATATGTTTTTTTCATTTTAATTGGTCCTTGCTATAGGGACCACTTTGAATAGACTAACACCACTTGTCACAGCATTTCGGCTAATTTTCAAAACTTTACATGGATCAAAGGTGTATTAAAATTTGGTAATGCTGTAAATTCTTTGGTTAATAACAGATGTGGCATATTTTAAACTAATAATGCATAATGATGTTATATTGTTATAGCTGATTAATATACTATTTGTCCTCTAATTAGTTATGAAATTATTAGTACATATTATTGAATAATGACTTAAAAACTTATGTGAATTATGATGTATATGATGTCATATATAAATTTGATGATTTGTTGTTAAACTTGTGTTAGCTATTTTTTTGGCCACTGGGGGGCAGCAGAACAAGCTGTAAACACTACAGGGTGATAAAATGTCAAATGTGTTTGCAAACAGATGTTTACACATCCAGCAGACAAAGAGCAACATTAGCATTCATCTTTGCGTATACTTGACGAATGTAAGTCCAATATTCACTCTCCCTTTTTGCTCTGTTTTGGTCTCAACCAAATGCAGGGCGGGTAGTGTACAGTGGCTTTATCAGAGCATTTTTGCTGACAACAGCTGACAGCTGTGGTTGAAAACTGAATTAATGAGAGCAGTGAGACAACCCAACTGTTGCGGCCATGAAGCCAAAAAATTGGCTATAAAAGACGCTGTAAAGCTCTGTAGAGCTGAAGGAAATCGCAGACTTGGGTGGTAACTGTAAGTCCATCACAAGTGACACTCTTTACACTACTACTAGTAGTCTTTTCATTCATCGTCAGTGTAAAAATATTGATTTGTGCAGCTTTAAGCATTGAATTGCATTTTGCTTGTATGCCATTTTCATCCACTTAGAGGCATTTCGTGCTGTGCCCATTTCAAAGATGTATGTTGCTCCAAATTAGAAGACAAGAAATCAACAATTTAAGGATCACAGTATCTACAGCATTGGTCGAACGTTATTCAGTAAATGTGCCTCCTCACTTCTCTGACAGCTGGGTGGGATAAAGAGGTGTGACCAGGAGAGATGTCACTTCCTCTAAGCAGCTAAAAACAAACACAGTTTCTCTTTTCCTTCTATTCTTCTTGCTTCTTTTCTTAGCTGTCACAGAAATAGCAGCAGTCAGGTTGGAGCTGGTTCAGCCTTCAGTCAGCCCGACCTGTGCAGCTGCTCTCACAGACAGAGAGAGATGGAGGATGAGATATGGGGAAGCTGGGTGGGGGAAGCGACGAGGAGACAACGAAAAAGACTTCAGGTTTTTGTGTGATACTTTTTCACCGTGGGGACAGGGGGCCACGGTGATACAATCCTATAGAGCCGCCATACAAAAACGTCCTCCCATTAACATCAATTGTGTAGACTGCTACATGCTACTTTGGATACTTGATAGAGCAGAAAACATCAATATTATGAAGGTGTGCAGGATGTCATGTCAATTTGGGAGTAAAGTGTCAATTTATATGCAGAACTTTAGCTGGAAAAAGTTTTTTAAATGACTTCAAATTCATTTTTGCAGCACTTGGATGTTTGTTTTACTCATCTTGACAAAAACAAAACATCTTTGGACATTATGAAGCTCATCTTGCATGTTTGAACCTTCTTCATCCTGTGGATTATTAGACTGTGTCTAAACATGCTGATTATAGAAAGTTTTGTGACTTTTTGGTTGAGGAGGGATTCAGTGTGACACTGGAACCAAAGCTTACTTTGGAAAGGGAACAAAACTCACAGTTTTGGGTAAGTCAGAACTCACACAACTTCAGTTCACTTAAACAAACATAAAACAGTTGAGTTGTTTGTGTAACATTAAAGGAAAAATCAGTTGTCATGAAAAAGCTCAGTAATTCTGCACTGTGACAATACCAACTAAGCGTATTTTGGAAAAGGAACAAAATTGACTGTTTTAGGTAAGTGAAGGATGATAAAGTTGAAGAAAGTTTTGTAATTAGAGTGGTGCATTAAGAAACTTAATGAACTTTATAGTTCAAGTTCAGCTCAGTGCTTTTTGATGTTAAGCTTTAACACTGTGTCAGTTACGAAGCTTACTTCGGCGCAGGCACAAAACTGACTGTTCTTGGTAAGTAAGACATCAAAATTAATTCTCATGAATCCATGTGTAAAAAAATGCACAATATAAAAGCAGGCTGGTTGTTTGGGGGAAAAAGGAGATTTATTTTGCTCAAAACCAGACCGTATTGCAGCAGATTTTGGCCTTTTTATTTGGAGAAAAGTGACATTTAACAGCCTACAATAAACACTTAAACTAAAGAAGTAAAGGCAGCATTTTGGGCTGCTTTGAGCACTGTGTCACAGTGCACTTGAGTGCACTTGAGTGCACTGTGACACAGTGGCTTATTTTGGTGCTGGAACAAAATTGACTGTTTTAGGTAAGAAATAATTCATTAAACATTGCTCTGGTATCGTTTTGTAAGATGTTTCTGACACTGTACAGTTACTCAAAGGCCAGACCTCCTCCTGACTACTGATGATCTGTGTATTTAGCAGTTCCTAGGCTAAATCAGAAATAGCCCCAAAAAGCATGAATATATTATTAAAAGGTAAAAATAAATAAATAAATGAATAAAACAGGGATGATGTAACTGTTCTGTAAACTATAATAAATTAAAGTGGAAGTCTTAACATGTCAAAGAGTGACAAAGTTGGAATAAATTCAAAGTGTCACAAATAAAGAGAAGCAGTAGGAAGAGTTTTTGTTACGATCAAACACTCTGTGCTCCTACAGCGAGGCTTACTTTGGAGCTGGAACTAAACTCACTGTTTTAGGTAAGAAAACCTGCAAAAATAATCTCACAGAGCATGATTCACAACCGTTTGTTTGTGAAGGATATGTGCAATACTAAGAATATACATTTAGACTTTTTAATTTGATGGTAGTAAACAAAGTATACTCGTTTTTGAGTTAGTTTGTGTCAGTAAAACAAGTCTTGTCTATGTTCTCCAGTAAAAGTACTGCAGCAATAAAACATTTGGCTCAACGCCCAGATTATTACTCTCAGTGAGTTCTTATCAGCACTATGAAATACTGTGAGTTCTCAATCAGAAGCTTACTTTGGAGCTGGAACTAAACTCACTGTTTTAGGTAAAACAGTAAAAAATAATTTAATATGTACTAATATAACATATCATTAAGATGTACTTCAAAATTGTTTGTTTTGATAACTACTACCACCAAGTTAGTTTTTTTGCACTTAAATTGACCTTTTAATGGACAGTTTAATATCGTCAAGAGAAGATTTAATTTGGTAAAATTATGTCCTTGAGTGTTTTGTGTGTAAGTATTTAAAGATTTTAGTTTATGTGAAAGTAAACACAAAGAGTTTACAGCTTTCAGTGCTGAAAGGTTGAGCAGTTTTTCTACAGCCTTGTATTTGTGTGAGCAACTACGAGCCTGCTTACTTTGGCAGTGGCACCAGACTAACAGTGCTGGGTAAGAAAATTATAGAAATCATATCAATAAATGTTTGTTTTCTGAGCTTCAGTTAATCTAAATCTGCAAAATTATTGTTGTAAATGTTTTAATATCTTATTCTGTGATTTTCTGGAGTTGTACTGTGTCAAAAGTGCCAAAGAAAATATAAAATCTATAGAATAAGAATCTCACACTACGTTAGGCATCAGAATTTGACTTTTATAGTTAATTTCTAACCTTTAAACTGTGAGATTTTTGCAGTTTATAATATTCACGTCAGCCAACACTGTCTCAGTTTCAAAACAAAGTTAAATATATTTACTTGAATTGGTAAAGAAATGTAGGGAAAAAGTTTTTAAAAAATATACAAAGTGAATGAATCAGTAAGTGATAATTGTGATATTATGACTGTACTGTAGACATACTGTAAAGAAGTTAGAGGTTCATTCAGTCCTTGTAGGTCGGTGTCAGTGTTTTACATGCAAGTCAGCAGTGTGCTCTGACAATTATCCTACTTATTTTGGAGAAGGAACCAGGCTAACAGTTGTTGGTAAGATCACTGGGATAACTTCATAACATTTATCTGAGATGAAATCTTAATGACTCTCAATGTGAGTTTGGCCACCTGCAATGATCATGGTGTATTTGCTGTTTTTAAGGTTACAACTATACATTGTTTTGTTGTTGATCTCCAGGATTTTGATGATGTAACTCTAATCTGATGATTCATGTCCTTACAGAAAACGACCGTAATGTAACAGCACCAACAGTGAAAGTACTTCCACCTCCTTGCAACCAGAGAGACAAGCAGAGAAAGAAGACCTTAGTTTGTGTGGCCACTGGATTCTACCCAGACCATGTCAGTGTATTCTGGCAGATCGATGGGGTGAATGTCATCAATGGTGTGGCGACGGACAACGCTGCCCTGCAGGAAGGAAATGGCAATTACAGCATCACCAGCAGGTTGAGGGTCTCTGCCACAGTTTGGTACAAACCTAAAAGTAACTTCACCTGCATTGTCAGCTTCTTCAATGGAACTGAAACCAAGAATTATCAAAATTCAATTTTTGGTAAAAAAGGTATGTTCATGTAAAATTCAGAAATGACTGAATTGTTTGTGACGAATACATGTAAATGATCATCTGTCCTCATCTAAGCCATGTTTATTCTTCTATCAGATACAGAGGGGAAGATGACAAGAAGTAAATATATTATTTTTTCATTCTGTACACAAAAATGCATCAATTCTATGCTTATCACTACATACAAAACATTCAGCATCTTATGTATTTGAAAAAGGATATACGTATAACTGAATAATTAGTCTTTGAATCATGTCACTTATGTGGGTATTTGAACTTTCTGCAGGCAAATATTTGAAGATCACAAATAATGCCAAACACTCCTATGGTGTTTTCATCGTCAAGAGCAGCGTCTATGGAGCCTTTGTTGTGTTTCTGGTGTGGAAGCTTCAGGTTTGTTCTGTTTCTGTTGCTTAGATGCTTTGATTAGCTTCAGTTTCCTGTACTTGACATAAAAACTGGCTCCATATATTTGAATAATAAGCAAAAAGAGCTCATGACATTAAGACATTGTGTCCTTCTCTTTCTGTTGCAGGGAAAACACAACTGAGAGCTGAGCTGCAGCCTGAACAAGTGAACTCTCAGAGATCGATTCTGTTAGTTTCTGTAAATAAAGATTGAGAACATTGAACTTATATTTCTTATATTTCCACTATGTTGTGTGTTACAAAGCATTCGCGCTCTTAATAGTAATTCTGCACACAGTAGATGAACAGTTTCAGGCATATTTTTGTTACAATCTTAAAGCTATAACTGGCATAAAAATACTTTGGCATCACGTTTTTATAAATACGTCTGTATAATGTGTGGTAGTGTGTGGTTGTAAACTGCTTGTTTGCTACATTTTCTTTTCAATAAAAGTATTTCAGAGAATCTTGAAAAGCTTTTGCTTTCATTTATTCAATAAATGTTGAGTGTCCTACTGAGTTTTTATAGTTTGTCCTACAAATGATTCTCATGACAGATTCAGGCAGTAAGACTTTATTTACATAGTGTTTATCTAAACCAGATTCATCTTCATATCAGACACTATTCATACACAGTGGTTCTTTTCCAAAAAAAAGAAGAAAGAAAAGAGAAAGAAAGAAAGAAAGTAAGAAAGAAAGAAAGAAAGAATTAGACAGATAAGTTTGTCAGTTGCTCCAAATTGTTGCTGATGTAGTTTGGATACTGACCCCCCTCACTACTCTCACATCTCATCTTACACTCAACATCACTTTTTCCAGAGATAGTGTGAGGTATTTTTAGCTGCTCGCCTTTCTGCCTGTTTTCTGAGAAATCAGATATTTCATGTTGAAATACCTTATCTCAAGAAAACATCACAAGCTGCTTCAGTTGGGTCATAACAAGATTTTCCAATGAGCAAACTGAAAGGTGACTGAAGTGTTGTTTTCTGGTGACATTTAAGTGATGAAAAAATCCAGAGGACTAATCTGAATTGTAATATTCTTTCTTTTATAAATTATTGATTAAAGTGAGTTTATCTGAGTTGTATCTAGTTTTTTCCACTTTGCACAACTAAGTATGACAGTTTATATTATCTTTATGTATAAAGATCATCTTCCTTTTCGTTAAAGACTCACAGTAGTAAAGTAAAAGAGTGTGAGTCTACCACATAACAACAGGAAATCAACCTTCTCATCTGTGTACAGAAGGAGGTCAAAGCTGTTGTTGGTGAGGGAGACAAACTGGGGCTTGAAACCCTGCAGAGGAGTAGAGAGCGACAGCAGAGGAGAGGATGTGGTCACAGAGCAGCCTGCAGATCGTTCTCTGTGCTGAGAAATGACGAAGGTGCAACCTTCCACTTTACCACAACCTCCGGTTCACAGAATCCACCTGCATCTCTGCACCAACCCCCCGCCCTGCACATCTCTGAGCAAACAGCTGGAAAAGCTGCCATTTCTGTGTCAACTGAGGCTACAGAATGAACATGAGTGTGTTGTAACACACAACACATGTTTACTCAGATCTGGTGCAGAAATTTGCATATGAAAGTTTGTTTCTTTTGTTGCAGTATAGAGATATAAAATAAATGTATTGCAATTATAGACTAAAGACAACTACACCTGTAATAAATAACAACAGTAATTCATTCTAAATATAAAACAGGGTGTTCGATTGTAATCTCAAATAAATCATCCTCACGTGAATAACTAAGTCAGACACAATACATAACTGTATTTAAAGCATATCATGGAGATTTATTAAACACTTCTGTCTGAACGTTCCTCCATCAAAACTGGTATAAGTTGAAACCCCAGTGGGAATCCAACTAAGGAAGATTTCTTCCTCATTTCACCATTTGTTTCCTTTAAAAACATGTTTTTTGCTCACTAGAGTCAGATAAACAGGAAACAATGTCTGAGAGACACTAACAGAAACATGGTGTGTCTGACATCTGTGAGCAAGATAATTATATCTACTCCCACTAACCACAACCTTAAAATGAATTATGATAAGAAGTTGCTGTTCTTCCTTTTGTTAGGAAGCACAAAACAAAGCTTCATACTCTCTTTCTCTGTAATATTTAAGTCCAGTTAAAGCAGTGTGTGAGCCCTGCAATTCTGAATGAGCCACACAGGAGAATAATTTCAAAGTTTGGGTTGAAATACTTGGTAACACTTTACTTAAAAAGCTAAAAATACCAGAACAACGCACGTTTATTTTTATAGCACATTTCAACAACAAGGCAATTCAAAGTGCTTCACATAAAGTATAAAAGGCATCAAGACAGACTGTAAAAGCAACACAAGGCAATATAAAAAGACATACATTTATTTAATACAATTCATAAGTGTCAAATTGGAAAATAAAAAAATAAAGATATTAATCAAAAGCCTCAAAATGTGATTTAATAAATGGCAGCAGCAAACAGAAAAGTCTTCAGCCTTGATTTAAAAGAACAGAGTTGCAGCAGACCTGCAGTTTTCGGGGAGTTTGTTCCAGATGTGTGGTGCATAAAAACTGAACGCTGCTTCTACCAGGCTGGAAGGTTTCTGTTTAACATGGATATTAAACACTAAACTATACCTGGACAGATAACGTTTGGTGCAGTAGACTGAAACTTCTGCAGATATAATGTAATCAAGGAGATTTCAATGATTTGTCGGTGCTGGGTTACTACACTTCAGCAACTAGACACGAGGAAGAAGCTGCACCCACATGGTCAGTTTCAAGCAGCTGAACGACACATTTCATTTGTCATGTTGAACGACCCCTTGTGGTGCAAACTGAATATCGAGTCACACACAGGTTATCAAAATGTCAGGTTATATCAAAATGAGTTAAAATAAAAAAGAGAAGCTCCCTGTATGTGACACTACAATAAAAGTGTATTGATTACATGTGATTTATGTGTGAAATCCTTTTAATAACCTAAAAGTTAAATCATTATGATTCTCTGGGAAACAGAACAGGCTCAGTAGGTTCAGCCAGTAATAACTTCATCACATTTAACAGACTTTACAAGTTTACTCCAAAATCCCTTTACCATCATACCATCAGTTACCATCAGTTCATACATACAGTACCAGTCTAATGTTTGGACACACTTTCTCATTCAAGTGAATGGGAAGCTGTGTCCTGTATTTATTCTGAATGTCCCCAGGAGGAACTGAACCTCTAACATGGTCAGTTTAATAATATTCATATATGCAGAAATGCAGATAATGTATCATCTATCTATCAACATACATCTGAAGTAAAACACACACAGAGAACATGAACGCTGCGAAGGAAAAACTGAGCATTTAAGGAGCATCAGGGAATCTATGACCTTTATTGACTTCTGTTGGAAACTGTGAAATTACAATATGAACAGAACTTGTTCCCACTACAAGTCTCTGGGAAACCATGATGAATACACAGTACGCTGGTGTTTGTTATGGTATGTTGTGATACAGATATTAATGACATCTCATTTTCTTTTTTCTGTGTCCAACTCTTAAAACCTCCTAATAAAGTAAAAAGATATTTGATAGCTAAATAAGTGAACCCATGAAGGTGTAATGCTACTTACACATCACAAGTCAACATTGTTGTATAAATAAATAAAATCATTTTGACTACTTTCCTACATTGTGACCAATAGTGGGGCTCAGATTCAGTTTGTCAGGCTCAGCTCAGTCAGACTTTGCTCACTTTTCATCTGAACTGCATCTCTAAACTAAGTATAGAGACCATTGGACTGTTAGCATGTTGATGTGTATGTTAACTACTGGATTTAAACATGTTCACGTTTGTCATGTTAGCAAGCAAACATGTAAAGTATGTCAAGTTAATCATGTGATTAGCATGATGGCAAAGGTGTGACTAAAACTCACCTTGGACTCTGAGTTGCAGCTGTCTCTGCTCCAGCTGTTGCTGAGAAGAGGCTGAGTCTTCAGCTGGCTGATAATCATGGTGCCATCTGCTGGATAAACCTGCAATACAGCATACAGTCAGAGCTATGATACAATCAATGACCAATCCTCTCAACCTTGATTTCAAGTGCAATGTCTGAATCACAATTAGACAAACGAGTAGAATAAGAATTTGGTACCAATTCATAAGACATAAATCATAACTACGCCAAGTCTGCAGTTGTGAAAAAGGAACAATTAGATGGCTGTAATACTGTAAATCTTGAGGATGAAGTAAAAGGAAAAATCTGCTTTAATGTAGATGGCCGTAAACATTCAGGTCTCATCATGTATCTTACATTTAATGCCAGTTCTGTAGTGTATATTTCTATGTTGGCAGTCAGCACAGTGCTGCAGATTCCCCTCAAGTCAATAAAGAAAACAAATGTCTGCAGAGTAAACAAGATGTTCAGGCTAAAGAACAACTGCAGCCAGTCTATTTACACACAATTTTCAGTCATTCTGAGGACATTTGAGCTCTACTGAGAACATACCATTTGTGATATTATGTGTAAAGAATTTTAAAATGATTATATTATAGTTATAATCTCAAACTTGTCACATTCAGGAATGACAGACTCTCAAAGTAGAGAAGTCTGATAAAAGTCACAAACCTTGAAACTGCTGCTTTGAACCATGTGTTTTAATGTAGGTAAAAAAAAAAACTTTTTGTGATAGAAAAAAAATCTCTCGTCATCAGTGTTTATAATTTTTCTTTAATGATGTCAGTTCAGTTGGATCATTCTTCTTCTGCGTCTGTGACTCACCACATAACTGAACATAACAGCATCAAATGTGATCTGTTTGTCAGTGTAACTGATCAGAATGAAAGTTTAAGTACGTCACAGTGATGCACAGTAGAGGGCGCTCTACTACCATTTATACACCTATCAATACTTTGAATGACAGCACTGTAGATGTGTGTAGTGCAGCTCTCAGGATCACATCACAACGCAGCGACACTCCCACCTGTAGCTCTTCATGTCTCTAACTATAAAAGACTCTGGCAGTTTGTATCTAAGAAAACATGGATATTATCATCATCAAACAAGACCTCTTCAGATTGTCCGTCTTCTTCCTGTGGACTACAGGTAATTTACAATAAAATCAACTGTGGATTGGTTTACGAACACGAGTTAACATGCACTTATTTTCATATTTTTGCTTTTATTATAACTAAATATCATTTTGAAGTGATGACAGAGGATGTCAGAATGCAACAAGAAAAGACTAACTATGGTCCTTTATCCCTTATTGTTGAACACACAGGTCTAATTGATGGAAGTGATGTGACCCAGAACCCCATAATGTGGAAAGACCAGGGTGAAAATGCAGCAATATACTGCAACCACACCAAGGGTGATTTATTTTACCAGATGTACTGGTACAGACAGCTGCCAGGAGAAACAATGAAACTAATAGTTTTTACAACAACTGCAAAAACAGATCATGACTTTGAACCAGACTTCAAAAATGGGAGATTCTCAGCTACTAAGCCTGACTTTGCTAGTGGGACATTCACAGTGAAGAATCTGGAACCAGGAGATAAAGGCTTGTATTTCTGTGCTGTGAGTCAACACAGTGATACAGATGCACTTGACAGCTGAACAAAAACCTCAGCAAGCTGTTACCAACTGTATTTATCTGCTGTACTGTAGGAGGACCTCAAGTACAACACACAACAACTCACAATAAAGCCACACTCCCACCTGTAACTTACAACACAGAAATAAACTCTGTTGTAACGTCACACCTTCCATCACACAGACTGAGTGTCTCTCATTTTCATTTTACTCAGAACACAATAATGATCCCAGCTGGTCTGATCAAACTCTCTGCAGCTCTGCTCTGTATTGTAGGTACTGTACATCATGAGGCCGAGGATTGAAAGGAGAAGCTGTCACTTTAGCTTTAAAGAAATAATGATGATTTTATGTTCTGACTGCATACAGAGGACTCACTGGTGGTTCTGTAACACTATTTTTTTTTTTTTACCTCCACAGGTCTAATTAATGGGAGTGATGTCACACTGATCCCTCTGCTGTGGAGGAACGTGAGTCAGTCTGCAACAATGAACTGCAGTCACACTAAGGGCAGTTCATATTGGTACATGTACTGGTAGAGACAGCAGCCAGGAGAAAGGATGAAGCAAAACATTTTCATGACCCCAAATCCCACACATACATATGAAAGTGACTTCAGTGAGGCCAAATTTCCAGCAAAGAAGAACGATTATTAGACTGGAAACCACAAGACTGAGTTACTGTATTCACAATCATTACAGACACTGTAACAACATATAAACTGAAAAAGATGAAAATCACTTCAACATCAGATTAGAGAGGAGAAAGGAATAAATAGCATTTTAAAGACCAAGAATTAATGAGAAGACAGATAACTCAGATATAAAAGGGACATGAAAATACTGAAACAGGGAACACAAGAAAGTCCAAGCAGCTGTGCTCAACAAATGTTTACATTTCAAAATATTTGATAACAAGAAAATATACAATAAATTATTACTTATTTATTGTATTATTTTTTATAATTTTATAATTATTACTGTACAGCAAGGTTTTCAGTATTATGTTCATTAATTATTGATTGATTCCTTATTCTTTTCAGTTCAATATTTATTTAAAATACATGCCAGAATAGTGAAAATATACCCACCACCAATAACAGAGCAAAGTGAACATCTTTGAATTGCTTGTTTGATCAAACCAGCTGGAACCAGCAAATGTTTGGTGTTTTAGCTTAATATATGATTTCACCATCAGAGTAGGAGTTGATTAATTGTCTGCCAATCGATTAACACCATATAAAATACACTGTGAAGGTGTTTCAGTAATTGAAAATTTACATCACAGCACGACAGCAACCAGAAACTTGCTCACATAATCCAAATCTCTGTCTCCTCCCCTCTGAGTTTGTCCCTCAACATCTGTTCAGTCTGTCAGTCAATGTGGAGACAAAGAGGAGGACATCATGATCAGAAACCTCAACAGCATCACTCTGCTGCTTCTCTCACTTTCCTGTAGGTAGAAATTAGAACTGTTTTCTAAAAGATAAATATTTTACAACCATTTCTGTTTTCTTAATATTTTTTCTTTCTTAAATGCAGGTTGTTCACTGAGCACTAAAGTCCTTCAAGTTCCATCATCAATATTAGGAAGTGCTGACAGTTCAGAGATAATCAACTGCAGCCATTCAGTCAGTTCATACATCACAATATTGTGGTATCAGCAGTCGACGGGCAACTCTGACCTTAAACTCATTGGATATATTCAGTATACTAGCCCAACCATTGAGGACCAATTCAAACAACATTTCAATGTGACTGGAGACGGTTCAGTGAAATCTCAACTTCATGTACTAAAACTCAGAGAGTCAGAGGACGGTGGCATGTATTACTGTGCAGCTAGTAGGCACAGTGACACAATTACCTTCTTGCCTCTACAAAAACCCTCTCTCATCACTTTACACTGAAGAAGAGCACACCTGCATCTAACTGCAGCCTGTAGCAGGAAATCACTGATATCAGCATTAAAGCCGCCTCTTCCTGTATTAACCAACACAACAGTAGACTGTATAAATCCACTGATGAAAAGATGTGACGTCCATTATGTCGACTCCTCCTCCTCCTTTACATCCAGACAGCTCTGCTCAGTTTGCACTTGACATTATTGTTTTGTTTTCATCTGCATTTGGATCATGATTAGACTCCTCATACATTTAGCAGCTCTGCCGTTCTGTTTAACAGGTAATATTACATTAACTTATGACATATGGTTCTAAATATGTTCACTGCAGGTTTTTCTCTCCACTAAAGTTGTTTGTTTCACATTTTTTCACAGAACTCTCAAAGAACAGTGTTGATCAGACTCCAGCAGCCATCATCAAAGATCTTGGTGAAGAAATCCTGATAAACTGCAGCCATTCAAACACTAATTTTGAAATAATCCAGTGGTACAAACAGTCTGCTGGGAAAAGTGATATGGCTCTTGTCGGTTTTGTACGATACTCTTCTCCAGCTGTTGAGGATAAATTTAAAGAGACTCATAATGTGAGTGGTGATGGTAGAAGTCCGTCATCTCTTCATATTCCAAAGCTGAGTCGATCTGAGGACAGAGCAGTGTATTTCTGTGCTGCCAGTGAAGCACAGTGATACAGATGCACTTGACAGCTGAACAAAAACCTCAGTGCACTGTTGGAACAACTGCTACCAACTCAATTTATCTCCTGTACTGTACATCTCTCTCTCCTGTACTGTAGGGGGACCTCGAGCACCACAAACACTCCCAGTTACACTTTGATTCATCACGTGGATTACACAGCAGCTAACAGCATCAGAGAATATCATCTATGAAACACCCACCTGGAACCTTTTAGATCTCTGTAACTACACTGACAGTTAGATTAGACCTCTTTCAGTCTCTGACTTCTACAACATGGACAGCATCAAACATGGTTTCCTAAGCTTGTTAACACTTCTGCTCTGGATAAAAGGTGAGATCAACCCACTACATTATAGCCTTTAACCTTTATTATTACGTATAACAAGCAAATGTTGAACATCAATTTAATGGTCTACTTGTCTATAGGGCTACTGTATGTGAGTTAAAATGTTCGCTGGTGCTAACTTTTACTGTTTTACACACAGGTCTAGTTGATGGGAGTGATGTCACTCAGACTTCCATAATGTGGAAATTCAAGGGTGAAAATGCAACAATAGACTGCAACCACACCAAGGGTGTTAACTACTACCAGATGTACTGGTACAGACAGCTGCCAGGAGAAACAATGAAACTAATAGTTTTTACAACAACTGCAAAAACAGATCATGACTTTGAACCAGACTTCAAAAATGGGAGATTCTCAGCTACTAAGCCTGACTTTGCTAGTGGGACATTCACAGTGAAGAATCTGGAACCAGGAGATAAAGGCTTGTATTTCTGTGCTGTCAGTGAGCACAGTGATACAGATGCACTTGACAGCTGAACAAAAACCTCAGTGCACTGTTGGAACAACTGCTACCAACTCAATTTATCTCCTGTACTGTACATCTCTCTCTCCTGTACTGTAGGGGGACCTCGAGCACCACAAACACTCCCAGTTACACTTTGATGTGGAGTTTGATACAGCAGCTCACAGAACATCACACTGCAGAGACACTCCCACCTGTAACTCTTTATATCTCTGTAATTACATTGACAGTTACAGTATATATGAGACTTGGTGCTTTACAACATGGACATTATCAAACATGGTCTCCTCAGCTTCTTACTATTTCTACTTTGGAACAAAGGTAAAGTACAGTGAGATCTGGGGCTGAGAAATATGGTTGAAATCAATATCATGATAGAAATAGGAATGTTGACTGACAACTAAAAATATCAATCATGACAAATTAATACAATCCACTATTATGCTTTACATCAGTAAAACTATTTATACATGTCAAACAATTTACAATTAGATGGAATATTTACATTTGGACACCTGCAAAACACTAACATGATATGAGCATTTCATCATGATACGACACTATTCAACTGAGAGTCAAACAGTTTGAATCATTAAATTATCATCCAGACTGAGTACAATGATCTCTGCATTACAACTAAAACTTTTATTTCGGGAATGAGAGCAGACAATGACAACGGTTGTAAAATACTCTACTGTATGTGAGTTAAAATATTCACTTGAGGTAACTTTTACTGTTTCACACACAGGTCTAGTTGTTGGGAGTGATGTCACCCAGACCTCCATACTATGGAAAAACAAGGATGAAAGTGCAACAATGTCCTGCAACCACACCAAGGGTGCTGCCTACAGCCAGATGTACTGGTACAGACAGCTGCCAGGAGAAGCAATGAAACTCATTGTGTTCACAGCATTCGGCAGAGAAAATCACGACTTTGGAAATTTCAGCAAAGAGAGATTCTCAGCTACTAAGCCTGATGCTGTTAGTGGGACGTTCACAGTGAAGAATCTGGAACCAGGAGATAAAGGCTTGTATTTCTGTGCTGTGAGTCAACACAGTGATACAGATGCACTTGACAGCTGAACAAAAACCTCAGTGTGCTGTTACCAACTGTATTTATCTGCTGTACTGTAGGAGGACCTCAAGTACAACACACAACAACTCACAATACAGCCACACTCTCACCTGTAACTTACAACACAGAAATAAACTCTGTTGTAACGTCACACCTTCCATCACACAGACTGAGTGTCTCTCATTTTCATTTTACTCAGAACACAATAATGATCCCAGCTGGTCTGATCAAACTCTCTGCAGCTCTGCTCTGTATTGTAGGTACTGTACATCATGAGGCCGAGGATTGAAAGGAGAAGCTGTCACTTTAGCTTTAAAGACATATTAATGATTTTATGTTCTGACTGCATACAGAGGACTCACTAGTGGTTCTGTAACACTATTTTTTTTTTTTTACCTCCACAGGTCTAATTAATGGGAGTGATGTCACACTGATCCCTCTGCTGTGGAGGAACGTGAGTCAGTCTGCAACAATGAACTGCAGTCACACTAAGGGCAGTTCATATTGGTACATGTACTGGTGCAGACAGCAGCCAGGAGAAAGGATGAAGCAAAACATTTTCACGACCCCGAATCCCCCACATACATATGAAAGTGACTTCAGTGAGGCCAAATTTCCAGCAAAGAAGAACGATTATTAGACTGGAAACCACAAGACACAAGACTGAGTTACTGTATTCACAATCATTACAAACACTGTAACAACATATAAACTGAAAAAGATGAAAATCACTTCAACATCAGATTAGAGAGGAGAAAGGAATAAAGAGTATTTTAAAGACCAAGAATTAATGAGAAGACAGATAACTCGGATATAAAAGGGACATGAAAATACTGAAACACGGAACACAAGAAAGTCCAAGCAGCTGTGCTCAACAAATGTTTACATTTCAAAATATTTGATAACAAGAAAATATACAATAAATTATATTACTGTACAGCAAGGTTTTCAGTATTATGTTCATTAATTATTGATTGATTCCTTATTCTTTTCAGTTCAATATTTATTTAAAATACATGTCAGAATAGTGAAAATATACCCACCACCAATAACAGAGCAAAGTGAACATCTTTGAATTGCTTGTTTGATCCAACCAGCTGGAACCAGCAAATGTTTGGTGTTTTAGCTTAATATATTATTTCACTATCAGAATAGGAGTTGATTAATTGTCTGCCACTCAATTAACACCATATGAAATACACTGTGAAGGTGTTTCATTAATTGAAAATTTACATCACAGCACAACAGCAACCAGAAACTTGCTCACATAATCCAAATCTCTGTCTCCTCCCCTCTGAGTTTGTCCCTCAACATCTGTTCAGTCTGTCAGTCAATGTGGAGACAAAGAGGAGGACATCATGATCAGAAACCTCAACAGCATCACTCTGCTGCTTCTCTCACTTTCCTGTAGGTAGAAATTAGAACTGTTTTCTAAAAGATAAATATTTTACAACCATTTCTGTTTTCTTAATATTTTTTCTTTCTTAAATGCAGGTTGTTCACTGAGCACTAAAGTCCTTCAAGTTCCATCATCAATATTAGGAAGTGCTGACAGTTCAGAGATAATCAACTGCAGCCATTCAGTCAGTTCATACATCACAATATTGTGGTATCAGCAGTCGACGGGCAACTCTGACCTTAAACTCATTGGATATACTGTGCGTACTAACCCAACCATTGAGGATCAATTCAAACAACATTTCAATGTGACTGGAGATGGTTCAGTGAAATCTCAACTTCATGTACTAAAACTCAGAGAGTCAGAGAACGGTGGCATGTATTACTGTGCAGCTAGTAGGCACAGTGACACAATTACCTTCTTGCCTCTACAAAAACCCTCTCTCATCACTTTACACTGAAGAAGAGCACACCTGCATCTAACTGCAGCCTGTAGCAGGAAATCACTGATATCAGCATTAAAGCCGCCTCTTCCTGTATTAACCAACACAACAGTAGACTGTATAAATCCACTGATGAAAAGATGTGACGTCCATTATGTCGACTCCTCCTCCTCCTTTACATCCAGACAGCTCTGTTCAGTTTGCACTTGACATTATTGTTTTGTTTTCATCTGCATTTGGATCATGATCAGACTCCTCATACATTTAGCAGCTCTGCCGTTCTGTTTAACAGGTAATATTACATTAACTTATGACATATGGTTCTAAATATGTTCACTGCAGGTTTTTCTCTCCACTAAAGTTGTTTGTTTCACATTTTTTCACAGAACTCTCAAAGAACAGTGTTGATCAGACTCCAGCAGCCATCATCAAAGATCTTGGTGAAGAAATCCTGATAAACTGCAGCCATTCAAACACTAATTTTGAAATAATCCAGTGGTACAAACAGTCTGCTGGGAAAAGTGATATGGCTCTTGTCGGTTTTGTACGATACTCTTCTCCAGCTGTTGAGGATAAATTTAAAGAGACTCATAATGTGAGTGGTGATGGTAGAAGTCCGTCATCTCTTCATATTCCAAAGCTGAGTCGATCTGAGGACAGATCAGTGTATTTCTGTGCTGCCAGTGAAGCACAGTGATATAGATGCACTTGACAGCTGAACAAAAACCTCAGTGCACTGTTGGAACAACTGCTACCAACTCAATTTATCTCCTGTACTGTACATCTCTCTCTCCTGTACTGTAGGGGGACCTCGAGCACCACAAACACTCCCAGTTACACTTTGATTCATCACGTGGATTACACAGCAGCTAACAGCATCAGAGAACATCATCTATGAAACACCCACCTGGAACCTTTTAGATCTCTGTAACTACACTGACAGTTAGATTAGACCTCTTTCAGTCTCTGACTTCTACAACATGGACATCATCAAACATGGTTCCCTAAGCTTGTTAACACTTCTGCTCTGGATAAAAGGTGAGATCAACCCACTACATTATAGCCTTTATCCTTTATTATTATGTATAACAAGCAAATGTTGAACATCAATTTAATGGTCTACTAGTCTATAGGGCTACTGTATGTGAGTTAAAATGTTCACTGGTGCTAACTTTTACTGTTTTACACACAGGTCTAGTTGATGGGAGTGATGTCACTCAGACTTCCATAATGTGGAAATTCAAGGGTGAAAATGCAACAATAGACTGCAACCACACCAAGGGTGTTAGCTATTTCCAGATGTACTGGTACAGACAGCTGCCAGGAGAAGCAATGAAACTCATTGTGTTCACTGTTCCAACCAGCAAACCTGACTTTGAGCCAGACTTCAAAAATGGGAGATTCTCAGCTACTAAGCCTAACTTTGCTAATGGGACATTCACAGTGAAGAATCTGGAACCAGGAGATAAAGGCTTGTATTTCTGTGCTGTCAATGAGCACAGTGATACAGATGCACTTGACAGCTGAACAAAAACCTCAGTGCACTGTTGGAACAACTGCTACCAACTCAATTTATCTCCTGTACTGTACATCTCTCTCTCCTGTACTGTAGGGGGACCTCGAGCACCACAAACACTCCCAGTTACACTTTGATGTGGAGTTTGATACAGCAGCTCACAGAACATCACACTGCAGAGACACTCCCACCTGTAACTCTTTATATCTCTGTAATTACATTGACAGTTACAGTATATATGAGACTTGGTGCTTTACAACATGGACATTATCAAACATGGTCTCCTCAGCTTCTTACTATTTCTACTTTGGAACAAAGGTAAAGTACAGTGAGATCTGGGGCTGAAATAAATATCATGATAGAAATAGGAATGTTGACTGATAACTAAAAATATCAATCATGGCAAATTAATACAATCCACTATTATGCTTTACATCAGTAAAACTATTTATACATGTCAAACAATTTACAATTAGATGGAATATTTACATTTGGACACCTGCAAAACACTAACATGATATGAGCATTTCATCATGATACGACACTATTCAACTGAGAGTCAAACAGTTTGAATCACTAAATTATCATCCTGACTGAGTACAATGATCTCTGCATTACAACTAAAACTTTTATTTCGGGAATGAGAGCAGACAATGACAACGGTTGTAAAATACTCTACTGTATGTGAGTTAAAATATTCACTTGAGGTAACTTTTACTGTTTCACACACAGGTCTAGTTGTTGGGAGTGATGTCACCCAGACCTCCATACTGTGGAAAAACAAGGATGAAAGTGCAACAATGTCCTGCAACCACACCAAGGGTGCTACCTACAGCCAGATGTACTGGTACAGACAGCTGCCAGGAGAAGCAATGAAACTCATTGTGTTCACTGTTCCAACCAGCAAACCTGACTTTGAGCCAGACTTCAAAAATGAGAGATTCTCAGCTACTAAGCCTAACTTTGCTAATGGGACATTCACAGTGAAGAATCTGGAACCAGGAGATAAAGGCTTGTATTTCTGTGCTGTCAGTGAGCACAGTGATACAGATGCACTTGACAGCTGAACAAAAACCTCAGTGCACTGTTGGAACAACTGCTACCAACTCAATTTATCTCCTGTACTGTACATCTCTCTCTCCTGTACTGTAGGGGGACCTTGAGCACCACAAACACTCCCAGTTACACTTTGATGTGGAGTTTGACACAGCAGCTCACAGAACATCACACTGCAGAGACACTCCCACCTGTAACTCTTTATATCTCTGTAATTACATTGACAGTTACAGTATATATGAGACTTGGTGCTTTACAACATGGACATTATCAAACATGGTCTCCTCAGCTTCTTACTATTTCTACTTTGGAACAAAGGTAAAGTACAGTGAGATCTGGGGCTGAAATAAATATCATGATAGAAATAGGAATGTTGACTGACAACTAAAAATATCAATCATGACAAATTAATACAATCCACTATTATGCTTTACATCAGTAAAACTATTTATACATGTCAAACAATTTACAATTAGATGGAATATTTACATTTGGACACCTGCAAAACACTAACATGATATGAGCATTTCATCATGATACGACACTATTCAACTGAGAGTCAAACAGTTTGAATCATTAAATTATCATCCAGACTGAGTACAATGATCTCTGCATTACAACTAAAACTTTTATTTCGGGAATGAGAGCAGACAATGACAACGGTTGTAAAATACTCTACTGTATGTGAGTTAAAATATTCACTTGAGGTAACTTTTACTGTTTCACACACAGGTCTAGTTGTTGGGAGTGATGTCACCCAGACCTCCATACTGTGGAAAAACAAGGATGAAAGTGCAACAATGTCCTGCAACCACACCAAGGATGCTGGCTACAGCCAGATGTACTGGTACAGACAGCTGCCAGGAGAAGCAATGAAACTCATTGTGTTCACAGCATTCTGAAGAGAAAATCACGACTTTGGAAATTTCAGCAAAGAGAGATTCTCAGCTACTAAGCCTGATGCTGCTAGTGGGACATTCACAGTGAAGAATCTGCTGCCAGAAGATAAAGGCTTGTATTTCTGTGCTGTGAGTCAACACAGTGATACAGATGCACTTGACAGCTGAACAAAAACCTCAGCAAGCTGTTACCAACTGTATTTATCTGTTGTACTGTAGGAGGACCTCAAGTACAACACACAACAACTCACAATACAGCCACACTCTCACCTGTAACTTACAACACAGAAATAAACTCTGTTGTAACGTCACACCTTCCATCACACAGACTGAGTGTCTCTCATTTTCATTTTACTCAGAACACAATAATGATCCCAGCTGGTCTGATCAAACTCTCTGCAGCTCTGCTCTGTATTGTAGGTACTGTACATCATGAGGCCGAGGATTGAAAGGAGAAGCTGTCACTTTAGCTTTAAAGACATATTAATGATTTTATGTTCTGACTGCATACAGAGGACTCACTAGTGGTTCTGTAACACTATTTTTTTTTTTTTACCTCCACAGGTCTAATTAATGGGAGTGATGTCACACTGATCCCTCTGCTGTGGAGGAACGTGAGTCAGTCTGCAACAATGAACTGCAGTCACACTAAGGGCAGTTCATATTGGTACATGTACTGGTACAGACAGCAGCCAGGAGAAAGGATGAAGCAAAACATTTTCACGACCCCGAATCCCCCACATACATATGAAAGTGACTTCAGTGAGGCCAAATTTCCAGCAAAGAAGAACGATTATTAGACTGGAAACCACAAGACACAAGACTGAGTTACTGTATTCACAATCATTACAAACACTGTAACAACATATAAACTGAAAAAGATGAAAATCACTTCAACATCAGATTAGAGAGGAGAAAGGAATAAATAGCATTTTAAAGACCAAGAATTAATGAGAAGACAGATAACTCGGATATAAAAGGGACATGAAAATACTGAAACACGGAACACAAGAAACTCCAAGCAGCTGTGCTCAACAAATGTTTACATTTCAAAATATTTGATAACAAGAAAATATACAATAAATTATATTACTGTACACCTAGGTTTTCAGTATTATGTTCATTATTTATTGATTCCTTATTCTTTTCAGTTCAATATTTATTTAAAATACATGTCAGAATAGTGAAAATATATCCACCACCAATAACAGAGCAAAGTGAACAAATCTGAATTGCTTGTTTGATCCAACCAGCTGGAACCAGCAAATGTTTGGTGTTTTAGCTCAATATATGATTTCACCATCAGAGTAGGAGTTGATTAATTGTCTGCCAATCGATTAACACCATATAAAATACATTGTGAAGGTGTTTCAGTAATTGAAAATTTACATCACAGCACGACAGCAACCAGAAACTTGCTCACATAATCCAAATCTCTGTCTCCTCCCCTCTGAGTTTGTCCCTCAACATCTGTTCAGTCTGTCAGTCAATGTGGAGACAAAGAGGAGGACATCATGATCAGAAACCTCAACAGCATCACTCTGCTGCTTCTCTCACTTTCCTGTAGGTAGAAATTAGAACTGTTTTCTAAAAGATAAATATTTTACAACCATTTCTGTTTTCTTAATATTTTTTCTTTCTTAAATGCAGGTTGTTCACTGAGCACTAAAGTCCTTCAAGTTCCATCATCAATATTAGGAAGTGCTGACAGTTCAAAGATAATCAACTGCAGCCATTCAGTCAGTTCATACAATATAATATTGTGGTATCAGCAGTCGACGGGCAACTCTAACCTTAAACTCATTGGATATACTGTGCGTACTAACCCAACCATTGAGGACCAATTCAAACAACATTTCAATGTGACTGGAGATGGTTCAGTGAAATCTCAACTTCATGTACTAAAACTCAGAGAGTCAGAGGACGGTGGCATGTATTACTGTGCAGCTAGTAGGCACAGTGACACAAATACCTTCTTGCCTCTACAAAAACCCTCTCTCATCACTTTACACTGAAGAAGAGCACACCTGCATCTAACTGCAGCCTGTAGCAGGAAATGCTGATATCAGCATTAAAGCCGCCTCTTCCTGTATTAACCAACACAATAGTAGACTGTATAAATCCACTGATGAAAAGATGTGACGTCCATTATGTCGACTCCTCCTCCTTTACATCCAGACAGCTCTGTTCAGTTTGCACTTGACATTATTGTTTTGTTTTCATCTGCATTTGGATCATGATCAGACTCCTCATACATTTAGCAGCTCTGCCGTTCTGTTTAACAGGTAATATTACGTTAACTTATGACATATGGTTCTAAATATGTTCACTGCAGGTTTTTCTCTCCATTAAAGTTGTTTGTTTCACATTTTTTCACAGAACTCTCAAAGAACAGTGTTGATCAGACTCCAGCAGCCATCATCAAAGATCTTGGTGGAGAAATCCTGATAAACTGCAGCCATTCAAACACTAATTTTAATATGATTCAGTGGTACAAACAGTCTGCTGGGAAAAGTGATATGGCTCTTGTTGGTTATGCACGACTCACTTCTCTAGTTGTGGAAGATAAATTCAAAGAGACTCATAATGTGAATGGTGATGGTAGAAGTCTGTCATCTCTTCATATTCCAAAGCTGAGTCGATCTGAGGACAGAGCAGTGTATTTCTGTGCTGCTAGTGAAGCACAGTGATACAGATGCACTTGACAGCTGAACAAAAACCTCAGTGCACTGTTGGAACAACTGCTACCAACTCAATTTATCTCCTGTACTGTACATCTCTCTCTCCTGTACTGTAGGGGGACCTCGAGCACCACAAACACTCCCAGTTACACTTTGATTCATCACGTGGATTACACAGCAGCTAACAGCATCAGAGAACATCATCTATGAAACACCCACCTGGAACCTTTTAGATCTCTGTAACTACACTGACAGTTAGATTAGACCTCTTTCAGTCTCTGACTTCTACAACATGGACATCATCAAACATGGTTTCCTAAGCTTGTTAACACTTCTGCTCTGGATAAAAGGTGAGATCAACCCACTACATTATAGCCTTTAACCTTTATTATTATGTATAACAAGCAAATGTTGAACATCAATTTAATGGTCTACTAGTCTATAGGGCTACTGTATGTGAGTTAAAATGTTCACTGGTGCTAACTTTTACTGTTTTACACACAGGTCTAGTTGATGGGAGTGTTGTCACTCAGACCTCAATAATATGGAAATTCATGGATGAAAATGCAACAATGTCCTGCAACCACACCAAGGATTATACCTACAACCAGATGTACTGGTACAGACAGCTGCCAGGAGAAACAATGAAACTAATAGTTTTTACAACAACTGCAAAAACAGATCATGACTTTGAACCAGACTTCAGAAATGGGAGATTCTCAGCCACTAAGCCTGACTTTGCTAATGGGACATTCACAGTGAAGAATCTGAAACCAGGAGATAAAGGCTTGTATTTCTGTGCTGTCAGTAAGCACAGTGATACAGATGCACTTGACAGCTGAACAAAAACCTCACTGCACTGTTGGAACAACTGCTACCAACTCAATTTATCTCCTGTACTGTACATCTCTCTCTCCTGTACTGTAGGGGGACCTCGAGCACCACAAACACTCCCAGTTACACTTTGATGTGGAGTTTGATACAGCAGCTCACAGAACTTCACACTGCAGAGACACTCCCACCTGTAACTCTTTATATCTCTGTAATTACATTGACAGTTACAGTATATATGAGACTTGGTGCTTTACAACATGGACATTATCAAACATGGTCTCCTCAGCTTCTTACTATTTCTACTTTGGAACAAAGGTAAAGTACAGTGAGATCTGGGGCTGAAATAAATATCATGATAGAAATAGGAATGTTGACTGACAACTAAAAATATCAATCATGGCAAATTAATACAATCCACTATTATGCTTTACATCAGTAAAACTATTTATACATGTCAAACAATTTACAATTAGATGGAATATTTACATTTGGACACCTGCAAAACACTAACATGATATGAGCATTTCATCATGATACGGCACTATTCAACTGAGAGTCAAACAGTTTGAATCATTAAATTATCATCCAGACTGAGTACAATGATCTCTGCATTACAACTAAAACTTTTATTTCGGGAATGAGAGCAGACAATGACAACAGTTGTAAAATACTCTACTGTATGTGAGTTAAAATATTCACTTGAGGTAACTTTTACTGTTTCACACACAGGTCTAGTTGTTGGGAGTGATGTCACCCAGACCTCCATACTATGGAAAAACAAGGATGAAAGTGCAACAATGTCCTGCAACCACACCAAGGGTGCTACCTACAGCCAGATGTACTGGTACAGACAGCTGCCAGGAGAAGCAATGAAACTAATAGTTTTTACAACAACTGCAAAAACAGATCATGACTTTGAACCAGACTTCAAAGATGAGAGATTCTCAGCTACTAAGCCTGATGCTGCTAGTGGGACATTCACAGTGAAGAATCTGGAACCAAAAGATAAAGGCTTGTATTTCTGTGCTGTGAGTCAACACAGTGATACAGATGCACTTGACAGCTGAACAAAAACCTCAGCAAGCTGTTACCAACTGTATTTATCTGCTGTACTGTAGGAGGACCTCAAGTACAACACACAACAACTCACAATACAGCCACACTCTCACCTGTAACTTACAACACAGAAATAAACTCTGTTGTAACGTCACACCTTCCATCACACAGACTGAGTGTCTCTCATTTTCATTTTACTCAGAACACAATAATGATCCCAGCTGGTCTGATCAAACTCTCTGCAGCTCTGCTCTGTATTGTAGGTACTGTACATCATGAGGCCGAGGATTGAAAGGAGAAGCTGTCACTTTAGCTTTAAAGACATAATGATGATTTTATGTTCTGACTGCATACAGAGGACTCACTGGTGGTTCTGTAACACTATTTTTTTTTTTTTTACCTCCACAGGTCTAATTAATGGGAGTGATGTCACACTGATCCCTCTGCTGTGGAGGAACGTGAGTCAGTCTGCAACAATGAACTGCAGTCACACTAAGGGCAGTTCATATTGGTACATGTACTGGTACAGACAGCAGCCAGGAGAAAGGATGAAGCAAAACATTTTCACGACCCCGAATCCCCCACATACATATGAAAGTGACTTCAGTGAGGCCAAATTTCCAGCAAAGAAGAACGATTATTAGACTGGAAACCACAAGACACAAGACTGAGTTACTGTATTCACAATCATTACAAACACTGTAACAACATATAAACTGAAAAAGATGAAAATCACTTCAATATCAGATTAGAAAGGAGAAAGGAATAAAGAGTAATTTAAAGACCAAGAATAAACGAGAAGACAGATAACTCGGATATAAAAGGGACATGAAAATACTTAAACAGGGAACACAAGAAACTCCAAGCAGCTGTGCTCAACAAATGTTTACATTTCAAAACATTTGATAACAAGAAAATATACAATAAATTATATTACTGTACACCTAGGTTTTGAGTATTATGTTCATTATTTATTGATTCCTTATTCTTTTCAGTTCAATATTTATTTAAAATACATGTCAGAATAGTGAAAATATATCCACCACCAATAACAGAGCAAAGTGAACAAATCTGAATTGCTTGTTTGATCAAACCAGCTGGAACCAGCAAATGTTTGGTGTTTTAGCTTAATATATGATTTCACCATCAGAGTAGGAGTTGATTAATTGTCTGCCAATCAATTAACACCATATGAAATACACTGTGAAGGTGTTTCATTAATTGAAAATTTACATCACAGCACAACAGCAACCAGAAACTTGCTCACATAATCCAAATCTCTGTCTCCTCCCCTCTGAGTTTGTCCCTCAACATCTGTTCAGTCTGTCAGTCAATGTGGAGACAAAGAGGAGGACATCATGATCAGAAACCTCAACAGCATCACTCTGCTGCTTCTCTCACTTTCCTGTAGGTAGAAATTAGAACTGTTTTCTAAAAGATAAATATTTTATAACCATTTCTGTTTTCTTAATATTTTTTCTCTCTTAAATGCAGGTTGTTCACTGAGCACTAAAGTCCTTCAAGTTCCATCATCAATATTAGGAAGTGCTGACAGTTCAAAGATAATCAACTGCAGCCATTCAGTCAGTTCATACATTACAATATTGTGGTATCAGCAGTTGACGGGCAACTCTGACCTTAAACTCATTGGATATACTGTGCGTACTAACCCAACCATTGAGGACCAATTCAAACAACATTTCAATGTGACTGGAGATGGTTCAGTGAAATCTCAACTTCATGTACTGAAACTCAGAGAGTCAGAGGATGGTGGCATGTATTACTGTGCAGCTAGTAGGCACAGTGACACAATTACCTTCTTGCCTCTACAAAAACCCTCTCTCATCACTTTACACTGAAGATGAGCACACCTGCATCTAACTGCAGCCTGTAGCAGGAAATCACTGATATCAGCATTAAAGCCGCCTCTTCCTGTATTAACCAACACAACAGTAGACTGTATAAATCCACTGATGAAAAGATGTGACGTCCATTATGTCGACTCCTCCTCCTCCTTTACATCCAGACAGCTCTGTTCAGTTTGCACTTGACATTATTGTTTTGTTTTCATCTGCATTTGGATCATGATCAGACTCCTCATACATTTAGCAGCTCTGCCGTTCTGTTTAACAGGTAATATTACATTAACTTATGACATATGGTTCTAAATATGTTCACTGCAGGTTTTTCTCTCCACTAAAGTTGTTTGTTTCACATTTTTTTCACAGAACTCTCAAAGAACAGTGTTGATCAGACTCCAGCAGCCATGATCAAAGATCTTGGTGAAGAAATCCTGATAAACTGCAGCCATTCAAACACTAATTTTGATATGATCCAGTGGTACAAACAGTCTGATGGGAAAAGTGATATGGCTCTTGTTGGTTATGTACGATACTCTTCTCCAGCTGTTGAAGATAAATTCAAAGAGACTCATAATGTGAGTGGTGATGGGAGAAGTCCGTCATCTCTTCATATTCCAAAGCTGAGTCGATCTGAGGACAGAGCAGTGTATTTCTGTGCTGCCAGTGACGCACAGTGATACAGATGCACTTGACAGCTGAACAAAAACCTCAGTGCACTGTTGGAACAACTGCTACCAACTCAATTTATCTCCTGTACTGTACATCTCTCTCTCCTGTACTGTAGGGGGACCTCGAGCACCACAAACACTCCCAGTTACACTTTGATTCATCACGTGGATTACACAGCAGCTAACAGCATCAGAGAACATCAACTATGAAACACCCACCTGGAACCTTTTAGATCTCTGTAACTAAACTGACAGTTAGATTAGACCTCTTTCAGTCTCTGACTTCTACAACATGGACATCATCAAACATGGTTTCCTAAGCTTGTTAACACTTCTGCTCTGGATAAAAGGTGAGATCAACCCACTACATTATAGCCTTTAACCTTTATTATTACGTATAACAAGCAAATGTTGAACATCAATTTAATGGTCTACTAGTCTATAGGGCTACTGTATGTGAGTTAAAATGTTCACTGGTGCTAACTTTTACTGTTTTACACACAGGTCTAGTTGATGGGAGTGATGTCACTCAGACCTCCATAATGTGGAAAATCATGGATGAAAATGCAACAATACACTGCAACCACACCAAGGATTTTAACTACTACCAGATGTACTGGTACAGACAGCTGCCAGGAGAAGCAATGAAACAAATTGTGTTCACTGTTCCAGACAGCAAACCTGACTTTGAACCAGACTTCAGAAAAGAGAGGTTCTCAGCCACTAAGCCTGACTTTGCTAGTGGGACATTCACAGTGAAGAATCTAGAACCAGAAGATAAAGGCTTGTATTTCTGTGCTGTCAGTAAGCACAGTGATACAGATGCACTTGACAGCTGAACAAAAACCTCAGTGCACTGTTGGAACAACTGCTACCAACTCAATTTATCTCCTGTACTGTACATCTCTCTCCTGTACTGTAGGGGGACCTCGAGCACCACAAACACTCCCAGTTACACTTTGATTCATCACATGGATTACACAGCAGCTAACAGCATCAGAGAACATCAACTATGAAACATCCACCTGGAACCTTTTAGATCTCTGTAACTACACCGACAGTTAGATTAGACCTCTTTCAGTCTCTGACTTCTACAACATGGACATCATCAAACATGGTTCCCTAAGCTTGTTAACACTTCTGCTCTGGATAGAAGGTGAGATCAACCCACTACATTATGGCCTTTAACCTTTATTATTACGTCTAACAAGCAAATGTTGAACATCAATTTAATGATCTACTAGTCTATAGGGCTACTGTATGTGAGTTAAAATGTTCACTGGTGCTAACTTTTACTGTTTTACACACAGGTCTAGTTGATGGGAGTGATGTCACTCAGACTTCCATAATGTGGAAATTCAAGGATGAAAATGCAACAATATACTGCAACCACACCAAGGAAAACACTAACATGATATGAGCATTTCATCATGATACGGCACTATTCAACTGAGAGTCAAACAGTTTGAATCATTAAATTATCATCCAGACTGAGTACAATGATCTCTGCATTACAACTAAAACTTTTATTTCGGGAATGAGAGCAGACAATGACAACGGTTGTAAAATACTCTAATGTATGTGAGTTAAAATATTCACTTGAGGTAACTTTTACTGTTTCACACACAGGTCTAGTTGTTGGGAGTGATGTCACATTTCAAAATATTTGATAACAAGAAAATATACAATAAATTATATTACTGTACACGTAGGTTTTGAGTATTATGTTCATTAATTATTGATTGATTCCTTATTCTTTTCAGTTCAATATTTATTTAAAATACATGTCAGAATAGTGAAAATATACCCACCACCAATAACAGAGCAAAGTGAACATCTTTGAATTGCTTGTTTGATCCAACCAGCTGGAACCAGCAAATGTTTGGTGTTTTAGCTTAATATATGATTTCACCATCAGAGTAGGAGTTGATTAATTGTCTGCCAATCAATTAACACCATATAAAATACATTGTGAAGGTGTTTCATTAATTGAAAATTTACATCACAGCACGACAGCAACCAGAGACTTGCTCACATAATCCAAATCTCTGTCTCCTCCCCTCTGAGTTTGTCCCTCAACATCTGTTCAGTCTGTCAGTCAATGTGGAGACAAAGGGGAGGACATCATGATCAGAAACCTCAACAGCATCACTCTGCTGCTTCTCTCACTTTCCTGTAGGTAGAAATTAGAACTGTTCTAAAAGATAAATATTTTATAACAATTTCTGTTTTCTTAATATTTTTTCTTTCTTAAATGCAGGTTGTTCACTGAGCACTAAAGTCCTTCAAGTTCCATCATCAATATTAGGAAGTGCTGACAGTTCAGAGATAATCAACTGCAGCCATTCAATCAGTGGATACTATACAATATTGTGGTATCAGCAGTCGACGGGCAACTCTAACCTTAAACTCATTGGATTTATTCAGAATACTAGCCCAACCATTGAGGATCAATTCAAACAACATTTCAATGTGACTGGAGATGGTTCAGTGAAATCTCAACTTCATGTACTAAAACTCAGAGAGTCAGAGGACGGTGGCATGTATTACTGTGCAGCTAGTAGGCACAGTGACACAAATACCTTCTTGCCTCTACAAAAACCCTCTCTCATCACTTTACACTGAAGAAGAGCACACCTGCATCTAACTGCAGCCTGTAGCAGGAAATCACTGATATCAGCATTAAAGCCGCCTCTTCCTGTATTAACCAACACAATAGTAGACTGTATAAATCCACTGATGAAAAGATGTGACGTCCATTATGTCGACTCCTCCTCCTCCTTTACATCCAGACAGCTCTGTTCAGTTTGAACTTGACATTATTGTTTTGTTTTCATCTGCATTTGGATCATGATCAGACTCCTCATACATTTAGCAGCTCTGCCGTTCTGTTTGACAGGTAATATTACATTAACTTATGACATATGGTTCTAAATATGTTCACTGCACGTTTTTCTCTCCACTAAAGTTGTTTGTTTCACATTTTTTTCACAGAACTCTCAAAGAACAGTGTTCATCAGACTCCAGCAGCCATGATCAAAGATCTTGGTGAAGAAATCCTGATAAACTGCAGCCATTCAAACACTAATTTTGATATGATCCAGTGGTACAAACAGTCTGCTGGGAAAAGTGATATGGCTCTTGTTGGTTATGCACGACTCACTTCTCTAGTTGTGGAAGATAAATTCAAAGAGACTCATAATGTGAGTGGTGATGGTAGAAGTCTGTCATCTCTTCGTATTCCAAAGCTGAGTCGATCTGAGGACAGAGCAGTGTATTTCTGTGCTGCTAGTGAAGCACAGTGCTGCACAAACCCTCTGTCTCTGACAAAAACCTTCTCTGATGAAACCAGTTACACAATCACAATCATTCACCTGCTGATAACACAAAGCAGAGACACACTGAACTCACATCAGCCAGCTGGTTCATCATGAGATCCTGGATTTGATGTTATTACTATTACATCCATGGGGGTGCAGTGTTTCTCCACAGATCTTAATGTGTGTTTTTTAACCCTATTTGGGAAAACAATGCAGCATTTAAATCACAAATATCTTGTCTTGACAACAACAAATAATGTATTTGTTTTATTAATGACTTGATATATCTGGACTCACAACATTGTAAAATATAAGTCCTGAAGTCACATCAAAATTTAACACAGAAAGATTTACTAATGAAAATTGTTCATTTTCTTGTTCTTGGGAATGAGAAAGTTAACAGTCTGTCATAAGGAGGCAGTATATCTTTAATGGGACCTTTATACTCAGCCAGTGGTGTGTAGTGGTGATGGTGGTGGTTATAATGTCAAGAGGAGGAAACATTATGACACCACCCACGTACATGTTTATTTGTAGATGGGAGGTTTGTGCAAAGAGGAGGTTGGAAATATCAGTATATCTGCTGATACACTGCTAATCATAGCAACAGTAAAATTATTACCAAACAAAAGACAACATGATCATCCTTTTCCTACAAATTACTTTTAATATTATTCTGGTTTCAGGTAATGTATCAAATTTTTTATATTATACAGTGCTGCTGTTTTATCTTTATTGAACCTTGTTGCATTAATGGATTCACCAGTGTTTATTCTTATATGGTGTGTTGTTTTTGTTGATGCTTTTTCTACAGGTTCCTCTCTCAGTGACCAAGTCTACCAGACTCCAGCTCACATGTACAGCAAACCCGGAGAACAAGCCAATATCAGTTGTTCACACAGTATTCAGGACTATACCCAAATCCTCTGGTACAAACAATCAATGAATAAACTGCTGCAGTTCCTGGGATACATGAATGTAAACAATGGATATCCTGAAGAAGGAGTCAATGTGAAGATAAATGGGAGTGCCAGTAAAGACCAGACCTGCACATTAACAATTAAAGAACTCAACCTGAACAGCAGTGCAGTTTACTTCTGTGCTGCTAGTTTACACAGTGCTACATATCACTGCTCCTCAGTACAAAAACCTCATCACCAAAGTTTTTTTTTATCTATGTATTACAGCTCACAGCCTCTTTGCACCTGTATTAACTCGTTCTAACCACTGTTGGTCTCCTCTCACAAAGATCAGATATTATAACGGGAGGTTCTGTATGTGAAGCCTCCTGTTATAAAGAGCAGCTTCAGACATTCAGGGCTACATCTCATTTCAACAGCATCTCTATGATGTCTTAAATTCTCACCACATTTATCAGATCCACCTGCTTGTATGTTTACATTCAAAATGATGATGACAATATTTCATGATTTAAAAATATTAAATTTATTGTTCACATAAATAATCATTAGAGGCAGGACTGTCCCATCATATTAATTCATAATACATTACCAGAAGTTTCTAAACAACCAAGTCTACATTTTAGACATGTCCTCTAGTTTACTTTGTAATATTTAGACCAATAATAATTGAGAAACACAAAAATACTTATTCTATATCTGTATATACAGTTTAACTCTTCTTCATATGTGATTGTGACTGTTTTTAAATTTGTGGTTTAATACTATAATTGTAAGTTTAAGTATTAATCACTGTAAAAGCTGTTATGTACAAAGAAAAAACAAACATGAATTATTTCATCCGTTAAGGGCCACAGCTTAATAAAATAAACTCTGTAAAATTCAAACAGGACTTAAAAACTACTGGTTAAATACAAAATTTTACAAATACTCTGTTGTGTACAAACGTTTGCAGGGATTACTACAGGTCTTTGCTGTTTTGCTTCCTTTCACAGGGTGGCAGTATATCTTCATTGAGCCTGTGGTGTGTGGTGGTAGCTGACATGATGGTTTTAATGTTTAGAGGTGGAGAATGCACTACGACACCACCCACTTTAAAGAAGTTGTGTTGTTTTCCTGATAAGAGGGTTTAGTCAGTAAAGGAGGTGGAAAGTATCAGCATACCAGCATAAAGTGTGACGAAAACACAAACTGGTGTTAAATTTGGTCAGAACACAACATGATCCTTTTCTTCTGCATCACCTTTAATGTTATTCTGGTTTCAGGTACAGAAGTCTTTTAAGACATTTCTTCTTTAAAAAGGTGGATTTATATTTATTTAGCAAACAAACAGCTATTCCAGTTACAGGCTATAGACTCCACATATTCTCTGGTTATCATGTTCAATTCCTGTCCTGTGTTCTCTCAATTTTCTATTTCATAGTATTCATCCTCATTTAATGTGAATGTGTATTGTTGATGCTTTTCGAACAGGTTCCTCTCTCAGTGACCAAGTCTACCAGACTCCAGCTCATATGTGCAGCAAACCCGGAGAACAAGCCAAAATCAACTGTTCACACAGTATTGACAACTACAACCGGATTTACTGGTACAAACAATTAAACAAACAGTTACACTTCCTGGGATATGTGAATTATGACAAAGGAAATCCAGAGCCTGGTGTGAATGTGACGATGGAAGGGAGTGCCAGTAAAGACCAGACCTGCACATTAACAATTGAAGGACTCAACCTGAACAGCAGTGCAGTTTACTTCTGTGCTGCTAGTTTCCACAGTGCTACATATCCCTGCTTCTCAGTACAAAAACCTCATCACCAAAGTTTTTTTTTTATCTCTGTATTACAGCTCACAGCATCTTTGCACCTGTATTAACTCGTTCTAACCACTGTTGGTCTCCTCTCACAAAGATCAGATATTATAACGGGAGGTTCTGTATGTGAAGCCTCCTGTTATAAAGAGCAGCTTCAGACATTCAGGGCTACATCTCATTTCAACAGCATCACTATGATGTCTTAAATTCTCACCACATATATCAGATCCACCTGCTTGTATGTTTACATTCAAAATGATGATGACAATATTTCATGATTTAAAAATATTAAATTTATTGTTCACATAAATAATCATTAGAGGCAGGACTGTCCCATCATATTAATTCATAATACATTACCAGAAGTTTCTAAACAACCAAGTCTACATTTTAGACATGTCCTCTAGTTTACTTTGTAATATTTAGACCAATAATAATTGAGAAACACAAAAATACTTATTCTATATCTGTATATACACAGTTTAACTCTTCTTCATATGTGATTGTGACTGTTTTTAAATTTGTGGTTTAATACTATAATTGTAAGTTTAAGTATTAATCACTGTAAAAGCTGTTATGTACAAAGAAAAAACAAACATGAATTATTTCATCCACTAAGGGCCACAGCTAAATAAAATAAACTCTGTAAAATTCAAACAGGACTTAAAAACTACTGGTTAAATACAAAATTTTACAAATACTCTGTTGTGTACAAACGTTTGCAGGGATTACTACAGGTCTTTGCTGTTTTGCTTCCTTTCACAGGGTGGCAGTATATCTTCATTGAGCCTGTGGTGTGTGGTGGTAGCTGACATGATGGTTTTAATGTTTAGAGGTGGAGAATGCACTACGACACCACCCACTTTAAAGAAGTTGTGTTTGTTTTCCTGATAAGAGGGTTTAGTCAGTAAAGGAGGTGGAAAGTATCAGCATACCAGCATAAAGTGTGTCGAAAACACAAACTGGTGTTAAATTTGGTCAGAACACAACATGATCCTTTTCTTCTGCATCACCTTTAATGTTATTCTGGTTTCAGGTACAGAAGTCTTTTAAGACATTTCTTCTTTAAAAAGGTGGATTTATATTTATTTGGCAAACAAACAGCTATTCCAGTTACAGGCTATAGACTCCACATATTCTCTGGTTATCATGTTCAATTCCTGTCCTGTGCTCTCTCAATTTTCTATTTCATAGTATTCATCCTCATTTAATGTGAATGTGTATTGTTGATGCTTTTCGAACAGGTTCCTCTCTCAGTGACCAAGTCTACCAGACTCCAGCTCATATGTGCAGCAAACCCGGAGAACAAGCCAAAATCAACTGTTCACACAGTATTGACAACTACTACCGGATTTACTGGTACAAACAATTAAACAAACAGTTACACTTCCTGGGATATGTGAATTATGACAAAGGAAATCCAGAGCCTGATGTGAATGTGACGATGGAAGGGAGTGCAGAGAAAGGCCAGACCTGCACATTAACAATTGAAGGACTCAACCTGAACAGCAGTGCAGTTTACTTCTGTGCTGCTAGTTTCCACAGTGCTACATATCCCTGCTTCTCAGTACAAAAACCTCCTCATCACAGTTTTTCATCTCTGTATCACAGCTCACAGCCTCTTTGCACCTGTGTTCCTTCCTATCATAAGGAGGCAGTATATCTTTAATGGGACCTTTATACTCAGCCAGTGGTGTGTAGTGGTGATGGTGGTGGTTATGACGTCAAGAGGAGGAAACATTATGACACCATCCACATACATGTTTATTTGCAGATGGGAGGTTTGTGCAAAGAGGAGGTTGGAAATAATCAGTAGAACTGCTGATACACTGCTAATCATAGCAACAGTAAAATTATTACCAAACAAAAGACAACATGATCATCCTTTTCCTACAAATTACTTTTAATATTATTCTGGTTTCAGGTAATGTCATCGAATCGTTTATATTATATAGTGCTGCTGTTTTATCTTTATTGAACTTTGTGACATTAATGGATTCACCAGTGTTTATTCTTATATGGTGTGTTGTTTTTGTTGATGCTTTTTCCACAGGTTCCTCTCTCAGTGACCAAGTCTACCAGACTCCAGCTCACATGTACAGCAAACCCGGAGAACAAGCCAATATCAGTTGTTCACACAGTATTCAGGACTATACCCAAATCCTCTGGTACAAACAATCAACAAATAAACAGCTACAGTTCCTGGGATATGTGAATTATGACAAAGGAAATCCAGAGCTTGGTGTGAATGTGACGATGGAAGGGAGTGCCAGTAAAGACCAGACCTGCACATTGACAATTAATGGACTCAACCTGAACAGCAGTGCAGTTTACTTCTGTGCTGCTAGTTTCCACAGTGCTACATATCACTGCTCCTCAGTACAAAAACCTCATCACCAAAGTTTTTTTTTATCTCTGTATTACAGCTCACAGCCTCTTTGCACCTGTATTAACTCGTTCTAACCACTGTTGGTCTCCTCTCACAAAGATCAGATATTATAACGGGAGGTTCTGTATGTGAAGCCTCCTGTTATAAAGAGCAGCTTCAGACATTCAGGGCTACATCTCATTTCAACAGCATCACTATGATGTCTTAAATTCTCACCACATATATCAGATCCACCTGCTTGTATGTTTACATTCAAAATGATGGTGACAATATTTCATGATTTAAAAATATTAAATTTATTGTTCACATAAATAATCATTAGAGGCAGGACTGTCCCATCATATTAATTCATAATACATTACCAGAAGTTTCTAAACAACCAAGTCTACATTTTAGACATGTCCTCTAGTTTACTTTGTAATATTTAGACCAATAATAATTGAGAAACACAAAAATACTTATTCTATATCTGTATATACACAGTTTAACTCTTCTTCATATGTGATTGTGACTGTTTTTAAATTTGTGGTTTAATACTATAATTGTAAGTTTAAGTATTAATCACTGTAAAAGCTGTTATGTACAAAGAAAAAACAAACATGAATTATTTCATCCGTTAAGGGCCACAGCTTAATAAAATAAACTCTGTAAAATTCAAACAGGACTTAAAAACTACTGGTTAAATACAAAATTTTACAAATACTCTGTTGTGTACAAACGTTTGCAGGGATTACTACAGGTCTTTGCTGTTTTGCTTCCTTTCACAGGGTGGCAGTATATCTTCATTGAACCTGTGGTGTGTGGTGGTAGCTGACATGATGGTTTTAATGTTTAGAGGTGGAGAATGCACTACGACACCACCCACTTTAAAGAAGTTGTGTTTGTTTTCCTGATAAGAGGGTTTAGTCAGTAAAGGAGGTGGAAAGTATCAGCATACCAGCATAAAGTGTGACGAAAACACAAACTGGTGTTAAATTTGGTCAGAACACAACATGATCCTTTTCTTCTGCATCACATTTAATGTTATTCTGGTTTCAGGTACAGAAGTCTTTTAAGACATTTGTTCTTTAAAAAGGTGGATTTATATTTATTTAGCAAACAAACAGCTATTCCAGTTACAGGCTATAGACTCCACATATTCTCTGGTTATCATGTTCAATTCCTGTCCTGTGTTCTCTCAATTTCCTATTTCATAGTATTCATCCTCATTTAATGTGATTGTGTATTGTTGATGCTTTTCGAACAGGTTCCTCTCTCAGTGACCAAGTCTACCAGACTCCAGCTCATATGTGCAGCAAACCCGGAGAACAAGCCAAAATCAACTGTTCACACAGTATTGACAACTACTACCGGATTTACTGGTACAAACAATTCAACAAACAGCTACAGTTCCTGGGATATGTGTATTCTAACAAAGGATATCCAGAGTCTGATGTGGATGTGACAATGGAAGGTGGTGCAGATAAAGGCCAGACCTGCACCTTAACAATTGAAGGACTGAGCCTGAACAGCAGTGCAGTTTACTTCTGTGCTGCTAGTTTCCACAGTGCTACATATCACTGCTCCTCAGTACAAAAACCTCCCCATCACAGTTTTTCAGCTCACAGCCTCTTTGCACCTGTGTTCCTTCCTATCATAAGGAGGCAGTATATCTTTAATGGGACCTTTATACTCAGCCAGTGGTGTGTAGTGGTGATGGCGGTGTTTTTTTTTGAATACACAGACTAATTAAGTAGGCAACAACCAGTCCAGTGTCCCCCTAGTGCAGTGGTTCTCAAAGTGGGGTCTAGGGACCAACAGGGGTCCTTGACAGAGTTCCTAGGTGTCCTCAGTAAAAAGGGGAATAATTTATTTTCAACTATAATTCGATCCATAAGTAACATAATGACAGAATCTATGACTATTTTGGTCATGGGTTTCATATACTTTCTGTACCAAAACATCTAAAAGCAAAATTCTTATCAAATGGGGATCTGTGGTCTAATTTGTGTCAGTTTAGGAGTCCTTGGTGTGAAAAAGTTAGAGAACCACTGCCCTAGTGCTATTTAAGGTGTTTTCTTTACTAATACTGGTAAATACAGGGGTAAAGGAGGCGATATTTTAAATTATGAACTATGAAACACAAAAGTGCTTAGTTTTTTATTATAAAACTCCTTCATATGCTAATACATCTGTAATGTCTATGATCCAGATGGATCAGGCATTTTAATAACAAGAATATTGCATTTAACAGCAGATTGTTATTCACATTTATAGTTTTTAACTTTAATGTTAAGTTTAAACATTAATTGTAGTTACAACATGGGACAAAATTCATACTCACTGCCAAACTTTCAACAAACTAACATCTTCTATTGCATTATTAAACAAAAGGTTGCATTTGCTAGTTAAATCTTTTACAAATGGGCTGTTGTGTATAAAAGTTTGAGGGATTATTACAAGTCTTTGTTTTCATGTTTCCTTTGCTGTGGTGACAGTATAACCAGTAGAATGTACTGGTAGATGAAATGATGATTTTCAGGTTTTCATGTTTTACTGGGGAGAATGTACAATAGCCCCACCCACCTTAAAAAAGTTGTTTGTCTTTCTGATAACTGAGAAATAATCAGCATACCAGCATACACTGTGATGAGAACACAGTAGCCATCACTAGACTGATCTCACATTTGGTCTGAATACATGATGATCATTTTCTTGTGCATAATCTTTGATGTTATTCTGGTTTCAGGTAAAGAATGATCTTCAGAAATGTCAGTTTACAGTTATTTTGCAAAAAGTCTGTTTGCTGAAGCTATTTTAGTTTTATGCAATATGTAATATTTGGGATTACAGAAATTGAAAATTAGCCAATAAGATTGAAGAAAAGGAAAGTTTTACTCTCCAAATTCATTTCACAAGTTATCGTCTTCAAGGCCTGTACGGTGCTCTCATTTTTCCATTTGTTAGCACTTGTCTTCACTCTCTGTGACTGTATATTGCTTTGTGTTATTTGTTGATATTTTTTCTACAGGTTCCTCACTCAGCGACAAAGTCTACCAGACTCCAGCTGACATGTACAATGAACCTGGACAACAAGCCAAAATCAACTGTTCACACAGTATTGAGAACTATAATCAAATCCTCTGGTATAAGCAATTAAAGAACAGAAATCTACAGTTCCTGGGATACATGTCTTCAACCCTCGGCACGCCTGAAGATGGAGTGAATGTGAAGATAGAAGGGAGTGCCAATAAAGAAAAGACCTGCACATTAACAATTGAAGGACTGAGCCTGAACAGCAGTGCAGTTTACTTCTGTGCTGCTAGTTTCCACAGTGCTACATATCACTGCTTCTCAGTACAAAAACCTCCCCATCACAGTTTTTCATCTCAGTATTACAGCTCACAGCCTCTTTGCACCTGTGTTCCTTCCTATCATAAGGAGGTAGTATATCTTTAATGGGACCTTTATACTCAGCCAGTGGTGTGTAGTGGTGATGGTGGTGGTTATAATGTCAAGAGGAGGAAACATTATGACACCACCCACTTACATGTTTACTTGCAGATGGAAGGTTTGTGCAAAGAGGAGGTTGGAAATAATCAGTATATCTGCTGATACACTGCTAATCATAGCAACAGTAAAATTATTACCAAACAAAAGACAACATGATCATCCTTTTCCTACAAATTACTTTAAACATTATTCTGTTTTCAGGTAATGTCATCAAATCTTTTATATTATACAGTGCTGCTGTTTTATCTTTATTGAACTTTGTTGCATTACTGGATTCACCAGTGTTTATTCTTATATGGTGTGTTGTTTTTGTTGATGCCTTTTTCTACAGGTTCCTCTCTCAGTGACCAAGTCTACCAGACTCCAGCTCACATGTACAACAAAACAGGAGAAACTGCTAAAATCAGCTGTTCACACAGTTTTGGGAGCTATGACCGGATTCTCTGGTACAAACAATTCAAAAAACAGCTACAGTTCCTGGGATATATGAATTTTGACAAAGGATATCCAGAGCCTGGTGTGGATGTGATGATGGAAGGGGGTGCCAGTAAAGACCAGAACTGCACATTAACAATTAAAGGACTCAACCTGAGCAGCAGTGCAGTTTACTTCTGTGCTGCTAGTTCCCACAGTGCTACAAAACGCTGCTCCTCAGTACAAAAACCTCCCATCACAGTTTTTTTCATCTCTGTATCACAGCTCACAGCCTCTTTGCACCTGTGTTCTTTCCTTTAATAAGCTGGCAAAATATCTTTAGTCAGATCTGTATCCTGAGCCAGTGGGGTGTAGTGGTAGTTAACATGGTAGTTATCATTTTAGATGAGGATGGTGCTCAATGACACCGCCCATCTAATGATTTCATGTTGGTTTGCTGATGGGAGGGTTTACTCAAGAAGGAGGCTGGAAATAATCAGTTTCTGATACACTGAGGAAAACAATGATTCATTGCAACAGCAACTTGATCTTATTTTCTTCAATATAGCTGCTCAGGAAACACAAAATGATCATCTTATTCCTGAGCATTACTTTTAACATTATTCTGGTTTAAGATAATGTCATGAAAATTCTTTCAAGAAATTTTAATACAAGTTTTCAACTAAATCTGTTTAGCGGCCAGTATTATACCTTGCTGCCATTTTGACTGTGTTAATGCATTTTTTTTATATTTCATTTTAACTAACCAGTGTTTGTGATCATATTTTATTTTGTTGATCCTTTTTCAACAGGTTCCTCTCTCAGTGACCAAGTCTACCAGACTCCAGCTCACATGTACAACAAAACAGGAGACACCGCCAAAATCAGCTGTTCACACAGTATTCAGAGCTATAACCAGATCAACTGGTACAAGCAATTAAAGAACAAACAACTACAGTTCCTGGGATACACGGTCAAAACCAGTGCAAACCCAGAGACTGGAATGGGTGTGAAGATCGAGGGGAGTGCAGATAAAGACCAGACCTGCACATTAACAATTGAAGGACTGAACCTGAGCAGCAGTGCAGTTTACTTCTGTGCTGCTAGTTTACACAGTGCTACATATCACTGCTCCTCAGTACAAAAACCTCATCACATTTTTAATCTTTGTGTTACAGCTCACAGCCTCTTTGCACCTGGAATAAACCATTCTAACCAATGTTGGTCTATCTTGTGAATGAGATCAGTGATTTTAATGGGAGGTCCTTTCTGTGGAGCAACGCCTTTAACTTCCCACCTCCCTTTATAAAAAACAGCCTCAGTCATTCAGCATGTTTACTGTGGCTGGATCTCATATTAAGAAGATCACTATGATGACTCAAATTCTCATCACATTTATAGTCTCGTCTCTGTGGCTTCAAGGTGAAAAAAAACAGATTAACTGTATAAGAGATGTGTAGGTTTGATAGTTATTTATTATAATTATTTATTAACATGGAAACATGGGTTGATGGTACATGCAGCCTCAAATTCTGACTACAAAACTGGGCTGTCTATCTTTCAGTATCAGTGGATTTTAGTAAAATATTTTTATGTTCACATGTATGCAATACAAAAAGTAAAACATTTTTCCAAGAATGAAAATTATATTGAATTTTGTATTTTCCCCATGCAGGTCAATGCCAGGATGTGAACCAATACCCTGAAATCAGCTGGAGTTATGTGTCCAAATCTGCAGAGATGAACTGTAGCCACAATAAAGACGCTGGTCATAACCAGATGTATTGGTACAAGCAGCGTCCAGGGGAGAGCATGACTCTCATTGTCTACATGGTTTTTGATGGGCAGCCAGACTATGGGAGGGCCCCTCAAAACAAATATGTAGCCATCAAAGATGACATAAAGACCGGGGCTCTCACTGTCAATGACTTGCAGCTGGAGGACGGCGGTGTGTATTTTTGTGCCGTCAGTAAACACAGTGATGTGAGAAGTATGAGCAGCTGAACAAAAACTGCTTCACAATAAATGTGCTGATTTTTTTTAAAATCCTGACTTTTATATCTGTCCTGTAGGTGGAGCTGGAGCTCCAGAAATACTCAACACATGTAACACTGTGAAACTTATGAAGCTGCTTTAGAGGGGAAGGTGTTAGGCGTCTTTAGTAACTGTTGTATAACTAAAGAGCTTAGAGTCACTCAGTGTTCACTGTTCAGAAAACAAGTCAACATGCTCACATTATTCTTTTTTTCTTGGCTCCTTGGTAATCACTTTTACAATTCAGGAATACCTCTTCACCTATAGTTTCTACATTGTTCACTCATGTTTTCTTTCTCTAGGTGTTTGTCTGGCTGTTGAAGTCTACCAGAGTCCTTCAGCTCTACTCAGAAAACCTGGAGACAAAGTCCAGCTGGTCTGCAGTCATGAAAAAACTGACTACACACTCATGCAGTGGTACCAGAAATCCCCTGGAGACCGAGCTCTGAAACGCATCGGACATGTGTATCAAAAGAGCATAGAGCATGAGGAGCCTTTCAGAGAACATTTTAATATCACTGGAGACATGAGTGGAGACACAGCAAAGAACGGTTCTCTGTTTATAACCAACCTAAAGACACCTGAGCACACTGCAGTGTACTACTGTGCAGCTAGCTATGCACACTGACTACAGA